>NW_028223542.1:0-8000 GCF_056783735.1 Eptatretus burgeri
AGCCTTAAAAGACAGAATTGGAAGAAGAGAAAAAAAAAAACGTAAAAAATATATATATATAGGTGGAAATCTCATTTTGAAAAAGACATTGTGTTGGGCGAGGATTGAGTTGGGGTTGAGATTTTGAATGTGAGGGTTGGGACACACACACACACACACACACACACACACACACACACACACACACACACCAACAAACAAAAGTTAAGCCTTGATTATTCAGTTGAGGATTCTGTGTTTGGGGTTCACAGATCTAAGAACGTCCCCCTTGACACACACACACACGCACACACACATCAACAAACAAAAGTTAAGCCTTGACTATTCAGTTGAGGATTCTGTGTTTGGGGTTCACAGATCTAAGAACGTCCCCCTTGACACACACACACACACGCACACACACATCAACAAACAAAAGTGAAGCCTTGACTATTCAGTTGAGGATTCTGTGTTTGGGGTTCACAGATCTAAGAACGTCCCCCTTGACACACATTATATACTGTAATACACCTCGGACTTGTTCCTCTAGTGTCCACAAAGGTGTATAGTCGGAGGGAGTGAAGGGACAACCCATTGCTCCCATGGATATTATCTGCTTAGTTTTGTCTTTTGTAATTCCTGTGAATAAAATGAACCTAAAATCTCTTCCCCTTCCAAATCATATATTTTATAAGTCCAAGGAACCGTATCTATTACATCAACAATTTTAAAAAGTTCTTTCGTCCATCGTTCAGTAAAACCCTTTTCAAAATGAGATTTCCACCTATATATTCTTACGATATCACCAACTTTGAACTTAGGTTTTCTAACATTAATCTCTTTTTCATATTTTAATTTTGTAAATGTTTCTGATGGTTTCATATTTGTTGACGTGTGAATCGTGTCATTATACTTATCCACAATATCCTGAATAAAAGATGACCATTGTTGTGAACCGAGTTGTGTGAATTTTTTATATAGTCTCTCTTTTAAGGTACGATTAAAACGTTCAACAACAACTGCCTTCCCTTAATTAAAGGTACTGTATAATGTAATACTGTTATTTTTTAGAAAATTCATAAATGTCTTGTTATAAAACTCTCTACCCTCATCAGTCCACAATTTTTTAGGTTTTCTCTTACTTTTATTAAATATCTGTTGAAAAGCTAACATAAGAGTATTACCTGTTTTGTTTTTTAAAGGGACAACCCACGCATATCTACTCCTCAAATCAATAACGGTTAAAGCATACTTGTACCCCTTATCATTATTGAGTTCAATCAAATCAGCAGACCAGATATAATCAACTTCCTTGGAATAAACTTTCCTTCTCTGAAACTTTGTGAATATTGGTTTATGTAATTCATCAGCTAATTGCTCTTCAGTCTTAATGACATCATTAGAGCCTATAAGTTTTTTGAATTTCCAAGCCCAAGTTTCAATTTAGCACTGATCATCTTCTTCACAATGAACCGATCAACTTTTTCTCTCAAGGTTGGATTTTGTATCAGAGACAAATTATACAACATTTCTCTATCGGCTTCATGCTTTTCTTCCAACGTTGTGGTATTCCCATAATCAATATCGTGTCTCATGCACACTTCATCAACTCTATTGATAGGCTGACTCCAGGATTTAGGATTGTCTGCCTCATCTAATCTTTTATCCAAGTTTGTGCCTGGACCACAGAAAGAATACCCTGGTAGATGTAATTCCCCTGGTATTCCAGTAGTTGTAAATTTACTTCCTGATAAAAACTTTTGTATATCTCCTCAGAGTTTGTGTTTGGAGATAAATTGATTTTTTTTTGAACCACACACCGAACATATACCTTTTTGTATAACCCTGTTATTTTTACTTTTAATATATGAAATATTTTTAGTATTAATTTTCTTTTTACATTTGAGACAATAACTCATTTATTTATGAGAAAAATTCCTGCAGAGTGCAAAAACCTTTTTAGTTTCCAACATGCACATTTGAATCTTAATTTTTAAAACATAAAGAATCCTTAGAAATGCCTTCACTCTCTCCTCCATTTATTTCAGAAAAAACTTGAATTAAAATGAATAGCTTGTCGATGCCAATAGTTTTGTCGAAAGTATTGCAAATAGACTTGTTAATTCTTTGTATTCCTCCTCGGTGGGTTGAGTTATTTTCTGTAATACCTCTATTCTTTTTTGAATCTCACTGGTTTCCATACTATAATATTTATTTATTCTCTCTCTTTCCTCCCTCTCTCTCTTCTCCTTTTCCTCCTTCTCTTTCTTCTCCCTCTCCTCCTTCTCCTTTTCCTCCTCTTCCCTCTCTTCTTCAACTCCTTCCTCATCCCTTACTATCCTTGAATCGCTTACACCCCATAGAATATTATACATATATTCATCAGGATTTCTTGTTATTCCTGTATCCAAAATAATTTTTTTTTACAACAGGAAACCAATAAAATTTCTTTTGAATTTCTAAAAGAGCCTTACCTTTTCTTAAATTTATAATTTTTTCATTATTTAACATTCTAATTAAATCTAAAGTTGTCGGTTTATCAACATCAGCATAATGCCAATCTTTTATTGAAAATACCTCATTCTTATGTTGTAGAACATATTTATTAAAATACCGAATACCCTTTTCTTGAAGGTATGCTTGGACACAGAAATGATAATTTTCTTGAAGCCTTCTTGCTGTCATTTATGTATTAGAAATATATGTTAGAATAATATTATGGCACGAAACACCTCCCCATCTTCCCATAGTTAAATCATTTTGTATTTCCTTACTTATTATATATAATCCTGTTTTTTCTGTTTTCATGAGATAAACAAGGGCAAAACCATTATTATATTTACCCTTATTAAATTCTTTTATTTGTTGTTTACCAATCGTAGCCCCACAAAACTCATTCTCGATACCAAGTGGATAATATTCTTCCTTACGAGACTGATTTAATTGTTCCAGGTCTTCGAGGTTAATTTTAAATGACCAATTATACCCTAAATCATTCATATCATACCCCCATTGTTCTATTCTCATGCAAACGATACGCCCTTCTTTATAAAAATTTATTTTAATTCGAACTGTGAATTCTGTATGACCTGGAGATAATATCAACACTTCTGTATCTTTGGAATACACAGCCGTTTTATTTAAGGATATATATTGTGATAAATCGCTTAATCTCACCAAGTCATTCGCGTCAGTCGGGCTTGGATAATTTTTTAATTTATAAGCATTTTTCATGTTAATATTTTTGGTTATATTATATTTATGTCGTTCAGCCTGTGCCTTTGTGTAATAATTTGATAAATCAATATCCAGTTCTTGAGATACACCAAAGATAGAACCATCTTTACCAAAATAAGTCATTTATATTAGATTAAAAATAACATCATAAAATTTTTTATTTTTGTTGAGTTGAAATAACACTTCTTCTTCTTCTTCCTCTTTCGGCTTGCTCCCGTTAGGGGTCGCCACAGCGGACCAACTGTCTCCATTTTGCTCTTGAGTTGAAATAACACATATAGACATAATTGACCACAACACTTGGAATTTAATTCTTGGACTTGAAATGTTTGATAAACACCATTCTGTAAGAATTTTATGACTTCAACAGGTGGTGGAAGACCAAAACTATCAAAATAATATTTGTCTTGACTATTAAAAATACAAACCCAATGAGAACCGTTCCCATCATTATCTTCTAAGTTCATAATAATATTCTTTGTATGTTTCGGTACATTTGTTAATTCATCTCTCATACAAATAACCACATTATGAATTTTTAATTTCTTACAATATTTAACAAGTTGTAAATTTGATGTTGTATTCTTTCCAAATTCTTTCAACCACTCATCAATGCTCATTTATTTATTAGAAAGATATAATCCATTACCTCTTTTCGTTAATTTTACACCTGCTTGTGCTATAGAAGAAAACATATCTCCAACTAACAATCTCGCTTTATCAGGCAGACCTTCAAGTTTTTCAGCAAAATCTACAATTACACCACTTCCACTAATTTGTTTCTCCAACTCTTTGTTATGTCTTTCCAATTCTTTTTGAGCCTGGAGTTGAGCCTTCCTTTCGTTGGCAGTTTTCACCGCTGTTGAAATACCACCAGTCAATGCTCCAACCGCACTTAAACCAGCAAATAAAGGAATTAGAAATGGGAGAAATCCTCCACTCGTCTCTCTTATTGAATATTTTTTCAACATTGGTTTTGTCATTTTAATTTTAAGTGAGCCAGTGTCATTCAAGATTTTAACCTGTTCTCTTGTGAGCAAAACATCAATTCTTACTGCTCCTTTTCTCTGAATTGTATTAACGTTAATCGTACAAGGCTTTTGATTTTGAACACAAGATGATAGTTTATGAAGATTGATTTGATTAACATATACCCCAGTTGGTACTTTGCCACTCATTTATTTAACAAAAAATTATGTGAGACTAATCATCACACCATTATCTGTATTAATCTGCAATTCTGTTTCTTCCAAAAGCAAACAATATGTATCAACTTCTTCACTCTCTCCTCTTTCAATTATAGGGAAGTATCCACTCGATTAGACTTAATAGTTTCCTTTTGCGCGCTCAGGTCAAACGCATAGATTGTACACAAACTTTTAAATGCTGTCATATCCAAAATAGGTTCTTTATTTCCATTACTTTCACACACCTTTTGGTAAGACTTGTATGCTTCAGCAAAATCATTTTTTTCCCAATTAATTTCCAATCTATCTCGTGGATAAAATGTTCCATCTAGAGAAACGCGAAGTTGTTTCACCTCAGCATTATCACTCAACGCATTATTCTTATCAGTCGCAGTATCACCATCTGGCTTTTTAAAAATGATCCACAGATATCGTGGCTTTCCTTCCAGAACACCCAAATTCCACGTGTAAGTAGTTTGATTGAGTTTAACATGTTGACATCTTCTTTTGAGGTATGATACACTGAGTGGTTTCTTTGAGTTAAGTCTTCGATTCAACATCTCTTCTGTTTTAAGATTAGGAGTATATTCACTGATATACCAACTCATCTCCTCAATTACAAATTTATTCTGTTCACCAAAAGCACTAGCAACACCAAAAAGCAATCGATTTTCATTATCATTCCTTTGTAGTTGAAATCTAATTTTAAGACCATACAAAACTTTATCATGATCACAAAATCCAAATATACCTTTAAGAGGAACCGCTACAGTAAAACTATTTTCTGCTTTTGTATCATCATTATACGCTCCTTTCCTTTGAATATATCCAGGGTCTGTGTTTGTTCCCGTTGACATATCAGGAATAAAACCTTCGACAGACCCCTTTCCCATTCTATCACTGAATGTATAGAGTGTAAATTTTATCATTTCAGATACAGCAGAGACATAATCAACCGCTTCAACTTCTTGTGTTCCAATATACAAACGCACACTATCAAACATTTTCCAGAAGAAATCATTTACAAGTGTAGCGTTTGTGTTATTCGCAGCTTTAGTGAATTTAAATTTACACAAGAAGAAACTTTCGGAGAGATTCAAATAGGTTTGTTGATTATTTATTTCAAAACTTTTTGTACCATTCGTATTCCAGTCTGTTCCAGTTATTGCATTTACCTTGAAGTAATCTTCTTTTTTAGTGGAGTTTGAGATAATAATAGTATCATCCAAATCATAGATACTATCAATTGCTTCCATACTTGTATTTATTTAGGAAAAAAGATGTTAAAACTTTTGAAACCCTGATCCAAGTATTTGAATTATTTTCTGTCGTTCTTGGGGGGACAACTGAGTTTTGCCTTTCTTAATTTCTTTTATTGCTTGTAATTTATGAGATTCCTTCTGAGCATCTTTTATACTCTTTACAGCACCTGCTACATTTCCCACAGCAGAAGCAGTTGAACCAATTAGATCTTTATGTTTAAGAATAGTTGAACCAATACCCATGAGAATATCAATTATCCCATCTCCTCTAAATTGATGTCCAACACCCCTTTGTCTCTTAGGTTTATAGTATCCTCTACCAAGATACATACCTTCACCCTTGTAGTATGGGGAAAGGAACATCCCATCCCCTGTAATTATTTTATATTTTCCCAACTCGTGTTTCCTCACAATAACCATCGTATTTATTTATTGGAAAACTTCACGTAGGTGAATTCTGATAGATATAACTTCTCCATTAAAAGAAATCACACGATTATCTTGGTCGGTTATCCTAAAATTTACTCTGTGTATGGTTTTTCCTGACACAGGTAGATAAACCAAATTTTTGGGTTCCATATTGAATTTATAACCAATTGGGGTTGAGTATGCACTGAATGAAAATATTGTATTTGTTTTTTTTCCATCATTATAAGCACCATCAATCAAATCACAGTGAATTAACACCGAATTTATTCCTGAGGATATTTGAATGACATTATCACTGTAAAACGTCCCATTCGTTTCAATCTTTTTTGAGGAGAAACCCAATAACTCTCTAAATGAATTATCAATTGTGAAATCAACCTTGTAGTTATTTTTAACTTTAATCGTTGATTTTGAAGTACGTTTTTGAATGTTTATAACAATATTTTTTGGTTCATCACCCTGTTCTTTCATAAGACGAGCAATTTCGGAAGATATTTGAGAAATGTCATATGCTCCGGGTGAGACTGTTATCGTTTTGTATCCACTTCCGGGATTATAACTAAACTTGTCATTTTTATCAGTTATATTAAATAAGGTATTATAAGTTTCCATGGACAATAAAGATGCCTCATATTCTTTTGTTGTGTCAAGTTGTAGTGGGTATGGGAATGAAGATGTGTGGTCGCTTGTTGTGAAATTGAAACTCAGGATTGTGCTTCTCATCTTATTTAATATGAGATAAAATGTCTTTATATTGAGATTTATTAATTATTTTCATGTTCATCAACTGGTCTAAAATGGCTGATGCTTCATTAAAACAATTGTTATTTCCAGCCTTCTTACTGCCTAACAACAACAACAGTCTTTTAACTAATTGCGATGGGTCATTTGGAAGAAAACTAACACCTGAACCAAGGATACTTAAAGCCTGAATAATGTGTTTCTCCTTCTCATTCTTCCTACTTTTACCAGAAAGAATAACCTTATAATTTAGAGTGTTCAGCAGATCAATATATACTCTATCATCATTATTTTCCATATCCAATGGTTTATCAATATACTTTGATTCATCCCTCACAGTTGAACCTTGTCTTCCATCTTTTGTGAGAAGAAACATTAATCTCGGAGTTAGTTTAACAGGGGGTTGAGCAGAACCCAAGAACCTTAATTCATCATTAAATATCAATACCTTTTCTTGAACAAGATGAAATATTGCTGGTTGTTCTGTTGGAATGAGTCCTGCTTTGGTTTTTGAATCCGCTGAATATTCATTGTTTTGAACAGCATTCACAATATAATCAGGGGGTTGATTAATCTCTTCCAGTTGTTGAAATAATTCTTCATCATGATATTCTAATTCTCCAATATGCTCTAATTCTTCCTCCGTCATTTGACTGAAATCTTTTAACATTTGTAGCTTTCTGGGAGTATATTCTACTGTGGGAACTGTGGAAACATCTTTCATTTTTTTCTTGGGAAGTTTTTAAAAGTGGTTTAAAAAATTTCTCTTGTTTTCTTTCAAATGCTTCTTCGCCCGTTAGTTTCTGTCTGCGTTTCTTCTTTATGTCTTCCTGTTGTTTTACAACTTTTGAAACCAACTCTTGATGTTCCTTAAATCTTCTTGCTCTTTCTTTTACATCCATTTATTTATTGTAAAATATCATTTAATGAATTGTAAAGATCAACAGGGAAATTTTCCTTTTCTTCATCATTCAAGTAGATGTGTTCAAATAAATCCTTTTCTTTAAATATTTCATCAAATTCTTTATTAACATTAATGCGAGTTGTAATTTCTTCTTCACTAATACTTGCATCTCTGCTTTTCATACGTTTGCGTTGAGTTTCTTCATCAACATCAAAACCGAATGATAAAATCTTCACTCCACTCAGATGTTTAATAATTTGT
>NW_028223544.1:0-2500 GCF_056783735.1 Eptatretus burgeri
AAGAGGAGGATGTTGATAATACAGTGGTAGGAAGTGGATTCAATATTTAAAAAATCATCTTTTTAGATATACACATTCTAAAATCAAACCCTCTTAAAGCTTCTTCTTATATTGAATTACCAAAAGAAATAAAACTAAAGAAGGCAGTTGTTAATATTAAGAACAATGATAATAAATGTTTTCTCTGGTCTGTTCTTGCTCACTTACATCCACCAAAATGTAATTCAGAAAGAGTAAAACAATATATGAAATATGAGAATACCTTGGACATTAAAGATTTTAAATTCCCAATGCCACGAACAGATATTCCTAAATTTGAGAAAAAGAATAATCTTTCGATTAATGTATATGGATTAACGGATACAAACAAAGTTCAAATATTAAAAATTTCAAACAACTATAAAAATGAAGAAACACACATTGACCTTTTATATTTTAGTGTTGGAAAGAATTCACATTACACATACATCAATAATTTATCAAGATTAATCTCTTCTCAGGTATTCAGAACAGCAAACAAAATATATCCTTGTAAGCGATGTCTTAATTCATTTCATACAAAAGAACGATTAGAACAACATTCAAAATATTGTAGTAATCATAAATCAGCTGTAATTACAATGCCTAAACCTGGTGAAAAGATTTATTTTGAAGATTATAATAAATCTATCATGCACCCATTTGTGATATACGCTGATTTTGAATGTATCCTTAAAAAGATAAATACTGCTTCTCCTAATCCAAAAGAACCATATACAAATAAATATCAAAAACATATTCCTTGTGGTTTCTGTTATTATATCAAATCATCTGTTGGAGAAAAGTATAACAAACTTGAACATTATCGTGGAAAAAATGCTTCACAAGAGTTTGTAAAACGATTAGAAAAGGATTGTATAAGACTCACTAAATTAATGAAAGAAACAAATGAACCGAAGAAATTAACCAAAGAAGAAAAATTAGAATTTAGAATGAACAATATCTGCCATATTTGTGAGGGGGAAATTAAGGAGTCTAAAGTTAGAGACCATTGTCATCTTACTGGTAAATATAGAGGTCCCGCTCATTCCTGTTGTAATCTTAATTATAAATTACCTTCTTTTATTCCAGTCTTTCTTCACAACAGCGCCAACTATGATACACATATATTTATAAATGAACTTTCAAAAACACCAGGGAATATTTCTGCTATAACAAACACAAGTCAAAAGTATATTTCATTTTCAAAAATGATATTCACAAAACCTTTAACTCGTATTAGGTTTTTAGATTCTTACAAGTTTATGGGAACACCACTAGCCTACCTCGCATCAAATCTAAGCTCCACGGACTCTTTTCCAAATCTTAATTCATTCTTTCCAAAAGAGGAAATTCTCACTCAAGAGGAAATTCAGATTAAAGAGAGAATTCAAAGTAAAGAGGAAACTCTAATTAATGAAGAAATTCTAACTGAAGATGAAATTCTAATTATAAAGAAAATTCGAACTAAAGAGGAAATTCAGATTAAAGATGAAATTCTGATTAAAGAAGGAATTCTTACGAGAGAGGAAATTCAAACAAGGAATGAAATTCAAAGTAAAGAGAAAATTCTTACAAGTAAGGGAATTTATCCTTATGATTATATGGATTCATTTATGAGATTTAAAGAAACACAACTTCCTTCAAAAGAAAGTTTCTATAATAACCTTTATGAAGAAGAGATAAGTGATAAGGAATATAAACACGCACAAGAAATATGGAAAATATTTAAGATAAAGAACCTTGGAGAATATCACGATTTATATCTAAAAACAGATGTTTTATTGTTAGCTGATGTGTTTGAAGCTTTTAGATCACTCTGTCATAATAAAAATTGTTATGGATTAGATCCTGCCCACTATTTCACAGCTCCTGGTTTAGCTTGGAGTGCAATGTTGAAAATGACAAAACAAGATATAGATTTAATCAGTGATGTGGATATGCTTTTGATGATTGAGAAGTCCAAGAGAGGTGGAATATCACAAGTATGTTCAAAAAGATATGCTAAAGCAAATAATAAATATCTTCCAAATTATGATAGTGAAAAAGATAGTAATTATTTGATGTATTTTGATGCTAATAATTTGTATGGATGGGCAATGTCTCAATCTCTGCCTTATGGTAAATTAGAGTGGGTGGAAGAAAAGGATTATGAAAAGGCTTTGATGAATATTGTTATTTCTTCTCAAGAGGAATTGAATGACGAAGAAGAAGGTTATTATTTTGAAGTTGATTTGAGGTACCCGAGTGATCTTCATAATAAGCATAAAGATCTTCCTTTTGCATGTGAGAAAGAAACTCCAAAGAAAGAATGGTTAAGTGATTATCATAAAAGTTTTAATATTAAAGGTAAATAAACAGAAAAGTTATTAACAACATTCTATGATAAAGAGGGATATGTTTTGCATCAGAGAAGCTTAAAACAGTTTTTGAGAGAAGGATTGAGAGTAGCTAAAATTCATAGAGTTTTAAAATTTAAACA
>NW_028223545.1:0-2500 GCF_056783735.1 Eptatretus burgeri
GATCGCCGAACTCTGGGGAGGCCATTCTGAGGCTTGAGTTGGGCCTCGACACAGGACGTTAGCTCTCCCTTGTTCCCCTCTGGGAAGGGAACGTAGGGGTTGGGAGTAGGCTAGGTGACAGAATAGGTTAGCCGAACAAGGACGATAAAGGGGGTTAGGGGACGATTTATAGTGGGGGAGTAAAAGTAAAATATTAAACAAAAATAAGTTGGGGCTAAATTGGGGTTTGACAAATTAAGGGAGTGGGTATGTACAGTGACAGGCAAAGGCGATAGGTTGGGAGGGAGACAGGTAGGTAGGTCCGAGCCCACCTTCCGAGTGGCCAGCACCACCGCACTCCCTCCACCAACCTCCACTGAACGGCAAGAGCTGGCCAACTTCATCGGCTGGCCGTGTTTTGCTTCGAGGCGGAGGCCGGCCAACTTCGTCTGCAGCTGCTGTGCTGCAAGGCCTGTGCCGGCTGGATCGTCTGCAGCTGCTTAGCTGCAAGGCCTGTGCCGGCTGGATCGTCTGCCGGCTGGCTGTTTTTCTGCAAGGCCTGTGCCGGCCAGTTCATCTGCTGGCCGTGTTTTGCGTCAAGGCCTGTGCCGGCCAGTTCATCTGCCGGCTGTGTTTGCCTGCAGCAGCCTTCTTCTGCGGGCTGTGTTTGCCTGCTGCCTTTGCCATGCCATGCCCACTGCCCACGTTCACCAGCCCCGTTCAATTTTTGCTTTGCCCCCCCCCCCCTGTTCATTTCCATGTGCGCCAGGATCAAGGCAACAGTTTGCAAGCTGCGAGAACTGCCCTGTTGGCAGCTACAACAAGGGCCTGCAGTGGCGGCCCGTGCACCGTGTTTGCGTTCATGCATCCATTCGTTGTGCTCATTGCGTGTGCCACTTGAGCTGGCACGGAGACTGCGTTGTGCAGCCCAAGCACCGTTGTGGTTCACTGAGTTCAGTTCAAAAGGGAAGGCCTTGGACTGCGTGTGAGCAGCCAGCCACGTTCCCTGTCACCTGCATTGTTTGAGCCAGAGACTGCATGTGGGCAGCCTGGCTCCCTGCTAACTGCTTTTCTTTTGCAGAGTTCAGTGATCCTGGGCCATGGTTTAGTGTAAAATTTGTAAGTTAAGGTTAAGATGTACTGTAAATATGAGTGCGCCCCCGGCATGTCTGTCCTAGCGCCGGCAATTTTATTTAAGTCGTCCGTGTGAGTGAGTTTGTTTAGATAGTTACACAGCCCTCAGGTTATTTATTTTGGGGACACGAATACCATGAATGTCGCACTCAGGGATCCGTAGGTAAAATGTACTAGGGGAAAACTACACATGATGGCACACGAAAATTTGACGACTCGGGACGAGTCTGTAAAAAGGGGAGGGGGTAGTGTTGTGGTTACCAGATTCGCAAACCACCATTCAGGTCCCTTAGGTGAGGTATCTCGGCAAGTATATGTGTAGTTAGGCCCAAACCCGTTGTCTAGTGGGAATACATGTCATTTATACGTGCTGCGACTCTTCAGGATAGCCGTTTTTCTTTTACTATCTTTATTTTGGACCAACCGCCATGATTACCACCACAACCACAACATCCACCACCAACCACAACGCCGCTTCACCACAACCGCCACGACCTTCACGTCACACCTCGCAACCGTAGCATCGCCACCGTTCTTGCCCCGCTGTGGGTACCGGTGTTGGACTCGTGCAGGGCGCACGTTGAACAGCGTGTACAAAATCACGGATTTTGTGCTTCAAAAACGGATCAAAACGACACACGCCCACTTTTTGCCGTCCAATCGGTGAGCGAGGGGCGATTTGGCCCCGCCTCCAGAACGATCGATATATGCAAATTTGTGGATCAAAAAGCCTTCACGCCCACTTTTTCTCGGGCCAATGGGGAGCGAGGTGAAAGGTCAAAGGGAGGGGGTCAAAGGCGAAGCTACGGGGGGATAAAAGGACGGTGTTCGTCAGTCAGAGCCGTGTGGAAGTCTGGAGCCCGAAGCCTGCAGTAGCTGGAGAAGCTGAAGAGAGTCGAACGAGGAGAGCCCAAAGAAGAGTCCAGGGTGGAGAGTCCAGAGGCGGAGAGGCGGCAGCGGCGAAGGCAGACGAGGGGGTGCTCGCGACGGTGCCGGGAGCTGCTCGCCCGAGGAAGGCCGGCAGCGCGACCTGGCCGAGGTGGAGACGCACACCAGGGATAATAAAGATCCTCTATAACCTGAGCATCAGCAACCCCCTCCTGTTTCCCCCCCGCGCTGAGATAGTGCGACCAAGGGGGCCCCTTTCCCACCCCCCTGCCAGACACTGTCCGCGAGGCCCGCGGAGTGAGGCGCCATCGCCGCTCCGCGTCTCATCACCAGACGGGTAGGCGCGACCCGGTCTCGGCCTCAGGCCCGCCTCATTCTTGGGGGTATTCTTTTCCTTGGTTTTGGGTATGTGTTGTCGGCGCCGTCTGTGAAGTAGAATTGTATAAGTGTTGCCGTGTGCTCGGTAGTCGGTATTAGCTCTGCATTGTGTTTTCGCTTT
>NW_028223546.1:0-8000 GCF_056783735.1 Eptatretus burgeri
TCTTTCTTTTCATTGATTAGATGAGTAGATGTTCAATTGTGATTCTTTCTTTCTGTTCATTGAGTAGGTGTTCAATTAGAATATATTAACAGTTCATTGATTAGAATATATCTTTTTCATTGAGTAGATAAGTAGGTGTTCAATTAGAATATTATCAGTTCATTGAGTAGGTGTTCATCTAGATTTTTAGCTGTTCATTAACTAGGTGTTCATCTTGATTCTTTTCTTTCTGTTCATTAACTAGGTGTTCAATTAGAATATATTAACAGTTCATTGATTAGATTATTTCTTTTTTTTCATCGAGTAGATGAGTAGGTGTTCAATTAGAATATATTAACAGTTCATTGATTAGATGAGTAGGTGTTCAATTAGAATATATTAACAGTTCATTGAGTAGGTGTTCAATTAGAATATATTAACAGTTCATTGATTAGATGAGTAGGTGTTCAATTAGAATATATTAACAGTTCATTGATTAGAATATTTCTTTCTGTACATTAACTAGGTGTTCATCTTGATTCTTTTCTTTCTGTTCATTGAGTAGGTGTTCAATTAGAATATATTAACAGTTCATTGAGTAGGTGTTCAATTAGAATATATTAACAGTTCATTGATTAGATGAGTAGGTGTTCAATTAGGATTCTTTCTTTCTTTTTCATTGACTTGGTGTTCAATTAAGATTCTTTCTTTCTTTTCATTGATTAGATGAGTAGATGTTCAATTAGGATTCTTTCTTTCTTTTCATTGAGTAGGTGTTCAATTAGAATATTAACAGTTCATTAACTAGGTGTTCATATGGATTCTTTCTTTCTTTTTCATTGAGTAGGTGTTCATATGGATTCTTTCTTTCTGTTCATTAACTAGGTGTTCATCTTGATTCTTTTCTTTCTTTTTCATTGACTTGATTAGTAGGTGTTCATCTTGATTCTTTTCTTTCTTTTTTCATTGACTTGATTTTTAGCTGTTCATTAACTAGGTGTTCATCTTGATTCTTTCTTTCTGTACATTAACTAGGTGTTCATCTTGATTCTTTTCTTTCTGTACATTAACTAGGTGTTCATATGGATTCTTTCTTTCTGTTCATTAACTAGGTGTTCATCTTGATTTTTAGCTGTTCATTAACTAGGTGTTCATCTTGATTCTTTTCTTTCTTTTTCATTGACTTGATTAGTAGGTGTTCATCTTGATTCTTTTTTTCTTTTCATTGACTTGATTAGTAGGTGTTCATCTTGATTCTTTTTCCTTTTCATTGACTTGATTAGTAGGTGTTCATCTTGATTCTTTTCTTTCTGTTCATTGAGTAGGTGTTCAATTGGAATATATTAACAGTTTATTGATTAGGTGTTCAATTAGGATTCTTTCTTTCTTTTCATTGACTTGGTGTTCATATGGATTCTTTCTTTCTGTACATTAACTAGGTGTTCATATGGATTCTTTCTTTCTGTTCATTAACTAGGTGTTCATCTTGATTCTTTTCTTTCTTTTTCATTGACTTGATTTTTAGCTGTTCATTGAGTAGGTGTTCATATGGATTCTTTCTTTCTGTACATTAACTAGGTGTTCAATTTGAATATATTAACAGTTTATTGATTAGGTGTTCAATTAGAATATATTAACAGTTTATTGAGTAGATGTTCAATTGTGATTCTTTCTTTCTTTTCATTGATTAGATGAGTAGATGTTCAATTAGGATTCTTTCTTTCTGTACATTGATTAGAATATTTCTTTTTCATTGAGTAGGTGTTCATATGGATTCTTTCTGTACATTAACTAGGTGTTTAATTAGAATATATTAACAGTTTATTGATTAGGTGTTCAATTAGGATTCTTTCTTTCTTTTCATTGACTTGGTGTTCATATGGATTCTTTCTTTCTGTACATTAACTAGGTGTTCATATGGATTCTTTCTTTCTGTTCATTAACTAGGTGTTCATCTTGATTCTTTTCTTTCTTTTTCATTGACTTGATTTTTAGCTGTTCATTGAGTAGGTGTTCATATGGATTCTTTCTTTCTGTACATTAACTAGGTGTTCAATTGGAATATATTAACAGTTTATTGATTAGGTGTTCAATTAGAATATATTAACAGTTTATTGAGTAGATGTTCAATTGTGATTCTTTCTTTCTTTTCATTGATTAGATGAGTAGATGTTCAATTAGGATTCTTTCTTTCTGTACATTGATTAGAATATTTCTTTTTCATTGAGTAGGTGTTCATATGGATTCTTTCTGTACATTAACTAGGTGTTTAATTAGAATATATTAACAGTTCATTAACTAGGTGTTCAATTGGAATATTAACAGTTTATTGATTAGATTATTTCTTTTTCATTGGGTAGGTGTTCATATGGATTCTTTCTTTCTGTTCATTAACTAGGTGTTCATCTTGATTCTTTTCTTTCTTTTTCATTGACTTGATGGGTAGGTGTTCAATTAGAATATTAACAGTTCATTGAGTAGGTGTTCAATTAGGATTCTTTCTTTCTTTTCATTGATTAGAATATTAACAGTTCATTGAGTAGGTGTTCAATTAGAATATTAACAGTTCATTGAGTAGGTGTTCAATTAGAATATTAACAGTTCATTGAGTAGGTGTTCAATTAGAATATTAACAGTTCATTGAGTGGATGTTCAATTGTGATTCTTTCTTTCTTTTCATTGACTTGATTTTTAGCTGTTCATTGACTAGGTGTTCAATTAGAATATTTCTTTTGAAAAGGGTTTTACTGAACGATGGACGAAAGAACTTTTTAAAATTGTTGATGTAATAGATACAGTTCCTTGGACTTATAAAATATATGATTTGGAAGGGGAAGAGATTTTAGGTTCATTTTATTCACAGGAATTACAAAAGACAAAACTAAGCAGATAATACACCTTTGTGGACACTAGAGGGACAAGTCCGAGGTGTATAACAGTATATAATGTGTGTCAAGGGGGACGTTCTTAGATCTGTGAACCCCAAACACAGAATCCTCAACTGAATAGTCAAGGCTTAACTTTTGTTTGTGTGTGTGTGTGCAATGGGAGCAATAGGTTGGCGCTTCACTCCCTCCTACTATACACCGTTGTGGACACTCGAGGGCCAAGTCCGAGGTGTATAACAGTATATAATGTGTGTCAAGGGGGACGTTCTTAGATCTGTGAACCCCAAACACAGAATCCTCAACTGAATAGTCAAGGCTTAACTTTGTTTGTTGGTGTGTATGTGTGTGTGTCCCAACCCTCACATTCAAAATCTCAACCCCAACCCTCACATTCAAAATCTCAACCCCAACTCAATCCTCACCCAACACAGTCTTTTTCAAAATGAGATTTCCACCTATATATATATATATATATATATATATATATATATATATATATATATATATATATATATATATATATATATATATATATATATATATATATATATATATATATATATATTTTACGTTTTTTTTTCTCTTCTTCCAATTCTGTCTTTTAAGGCTTTCAGGTTTGATGACGTAAAAAGGGGAGTAAGCCTGCACTTTCTTCCCAGAACTTTCTTGATCTTGCTCCCATCAAGCACCATCCGACAAAGAACTACATCGATAGGTTTAGATCCCAAAGAGTGATAGCAACTCCAAAAGTCTCCAAAATATAAATAAATAAAATAATAATAATAATAAATAAATAAATAAATAAATAAAAGCCCCCAAAAAAGTTTCAAGTGTCCAACATAAACCCAACTTTCCAAGTCTTCAAGGTATAACCACATTCCCGTTGAGTTTCCAAGATATGTATCACATTGTGAGTTATCAATCCAGAACCCACATTTCAAGTATTCAAAGTAAAACCAACTTACAAAGTCTCTTAAGGATAACTCATTTACTGATTTTTTCAAAATTTGTGAGTCTCCAAGGTAGGACCCATATTTAGAACCATCTTGGCAGAACCCTTTTCCTGAGTCTCCAAGGTAGTTATTTAAACCATCAAGGCAGAACTCATTTACTGATTTTTTCAAAATTTGTGAGTCTCCAAGGTAGGCCCCATATTTAGAACCATCTTGGCAGAACCCTTTTCCTGAGTCTCCAAGGTAGTTATTTAAACCATCAAGGCAGAACTCATTTACTGATTTTTTCAAAATTTGTGAGTCTCCAAGGTAGGCCCCATATTTAGAACCATCTTGGCAGAACCCTTTTCCTGAGTCTCCAAGGTAGTTATTTAAACCATCAAGGCAGAACTCATTTACTGATTTTTTTAAAATTTGTGAGTCTCCAAGGTAGGCCCCATATTTAGAACCATCTTGGCAGAACCCTTTTCCTGAGTCTCCAAGGTAGTTATTTAAACCATCAAGGCAGAACTCATTTACTGATTTTTTCAAAATTTGTGAGTCTCCAAGGTAAAACTTGTATTCTGGCTCATCAAGGTATAACTTGTTCAGTGGGTATTGTCTTGATAACTCACAATGAGTACTATTGCTGTAAAACTCTTTTTCAGGATTTTGCTGGTCTCCAAGGTATAACTCTTTGGTTGGGTCATCAAGGACGAACTCGTTCTGTGGGTCTTGGTCGCTCATAAGGTCTTCAACCAAGCCAACAATTTCGCCCCAAGTTGTAGCAAAAGCAGTATTTTCATTTCGTATTTCAGACACAATTTCCTGTGAGAGAAAATAATAATGTATTAATTAAGTTATTTAATTATTAAATGAGTATGCTTCAATCAAAGTTTGAAAATAGGAAAATAAAAAATCTTACCTCAATAGATAAGAGGTTTGAATCCAGTTCATCAACTTGAAGGTTTAGTTCCATACAAGACAGAGAGTTCCAAGGAACACCAAAGTCATCCCACTCAAGGTCTTCAACCAAGCCAACAATTTCCCCCCAAGTTGTAGCAAAAGCAGTATTTTCATTTCGTATTTCAGACACAATTTCCTGTGAGAGAAAATAATAATGTATTAATTAAGTTATTTAATTATCAAATGAGTATGCTTCAATCAAAGTTTGAAAATAGGAAAATAAAAAATCTTACCTCAATAGATAAGAGGTTTGAATCCAGTTCATCAACTTGAAGGTTTAGTTCCATAGAAGACAGACAGTTCGAGCCAAGCACACAGAACACCATTGCCAGCAAAAACAAATGTTTAAAATGGAGCCTGGGTTTGAAGCTTTTATAGAGAAAGACTGGTGGGTGTGGTTTCCTTTGGAAATTCCCTGGGCAAGCCTAGGCAAGCCTTCATTGGGAAATTTTTCAAAACCATAACATCCTGTAATTTTCTAGTGATTTATTTGTGAGTCAGAGATGAACTGGAAATGATGTAAGAGTGGGCGGGGGCTTAGCAAAAGTAGGCGGAGCTTAGGAAAAGTGGGCGTGGCTTAACAAAAGTGGGCGGGGCTTAAAGAAAAGTGGGCGGGGCTTAACAAAAAATAACCTGTGGCTCAGGAGGTGGTCAAACAAGAGCATTAAGAGAAGTTTATCATTTCGTAATGGCACAAATGGGGTATCTTAAAAAATATAAAGATTCAAATGTTTTGTTTGTCAATATTTTAGATGGGGATTATTGTGCAAAGAAAATTAAACTATTGAAGGAATTTGAGAATGAACAAATCTTTATAGGTTCAATGAGTGAGCTGTTCAACCCTCAGGTGTTCAATTCAATGAGGTTCAACCTCCAAGTTAAAAGGGGAGACAAATAA
The DNA here is from genome assembly GCF_056783735.1 of Eptatretus burgeri. Classification (NCBI taxonomy): domain Eukaryota; kingdom Metazoa; phylum Chordata; class Myxini; order Myxiniformes; family Myxinidae; genus Eptatretus; species Eptatretus burgeri. The sequence goes on from NW_028223546.1 coordinate 5,664, forward strand.
ATATACCTTGGGATAAAAAGGGGGGTTTATTTTTAGGGAAAAAAAATATAAATCGCTGAAAATCCCCCATTCATTTACATGGGGAAAAGTGAGCCAGAATCAGTATTCTTACCCTACTCATAGTATTCACTATAATTGTTTTCATCCAAGAGTTGTTGTATTTATCTTTATTCAATTTAATATCCTTGACATATTTCTCAGTATCTTTTATGAATGAGGATATTGATTGAAACTTGTCTTTTGTGTCTTGATACATTGTATTTATTAAGTGAAAAAAGTTGGAGGATAAAATGGTTTTAAGCACAGATTCACCTATAAATTAAATGGAATTTTCATCAAGAAAATTTTACTTTAAGCAAAGTTTTTGTAATAAATATGGTGAATACAACATACTGTGATGTTTGTAATCATGAATATAAATATTATAAAAAAACACCTTCAAACCAACAAACACACATTCAATCTTTTCAGACAAATATCTCCACTTGACCAAGAAACAAAACATTGTGATGGATGTGATAATGATATTCTTTAAAAAAAATTATAATAAACACCTTCAATCACACAAGCACAAGAACAATGAAGAAAGGGAAGGTGCCACTAATTCTCCATTGAAAACACTGATGGGGCATTTAAAGGGCATGTAAAAATAAGATTGTCTCGCTTTCAAGACCCTGGACCATCTTCAATTATAGAAGCTGTTAATATGGTTAAACAAAGGATTGAAACTATAATTAAAAACACATTAAGTGAAATGAAAACTTTTAAGTTTTGTATGGGAGTAAAATTGAATATGGTAAGAGAAGCTGATGAAACTACTCCCTATATGAGGACAAACCCTCACTTTATCTCATCATTTCAAGATTTTGTAAGATGTGATGTTTATGATGAACTCCAGAGACAAGAACAAGATGTTGATAACACTGTCGAGGTGGTGGATTTCCGATTACAAAAATAATCTTTTTAGATATACACATCTTAAAATCATATCCACTTCAAGCTTCTTCTTATATTGATTTCCCAAAAGAAATAAAACTTAAGAAAGCGTTTGTTAATATTCAAAACAAAGATAATAAATGTTTTCTACGTTATGTTCTTGCTCACTTACATCCTTCACAATGGAATCCAGAAAGAGTTGAACATTATAAGAACTACGAGAATACATTAAATGTTAAAGATTTAAAGTTTCCAATGTCATTGAGAGATATTCCTAAATTTGAGAAAATGAATAATCTATTAATGTATACGGATTAACGGATACAAACAAAGTTCAGATATTAAATATTTCAAACAACTATAAAAATGATGAAACACACATTGACCTTCTCTACTTTACTTCAAAGGAAAAATCACATTATGCTTTCATCAAAAATTTATCAACATTAACGAAATCACGACTATGTAAGAGAAAATGTAAAATGTATCCTTGCAAGAGATGTCTCAACTCCTTTCACACAAAAGAACGATTAAATCAACATTCAAAATATTGCAGTAATCATAAATCAACCGTAATCAATTCACCAAAAGCAGGTTCAAACATATCATTAAAAGATTTTAACAAATCTATAAAACATCCGTTTGTGATATATGCTAATTTGGAAAGTATCCTTGAAAAGATAGATACTGTTTTGCCAAATCCACATAAATGATACACAAATATATATCAAAAACATTCTCCTTGTGGTTTCTGTTATTCTATCAAATCATCTGTTGGTGATGAATACAACAAGTTAGAACTTTATAGATGAGAAGATGCCTCAGAGGAGTTTGCAAGACGATTGGAAAAAGACTGTATAAGACCAACAGAAATAATGGTTAAAACCTATAAACCAATGTCGTTAACAAAGGGAGAGAAAAAGGAATTTAGAAAGAACAGTATCTGTCATATTTGTGAGGAAAAAATTGAGGGAGAGGACAAGGTTGGGGATCACTGTCATCTTACTGGTAAATATAAATAAAAGGTCCAGCTCATTCCCGTTGTAACCTTAATTCCAAGCCCCGAACTTCATTCCTGTCTTTCTTCACAACAACGCTCACTATGACACACATCTATTTATAAATGAACTTTCAAAGAAATCTGGAGATATTTCTGCCATTCCTAACACAGATCAAAAATACATCTTATTCACAAAAACAATTCTTACATCCCCCATCACCCATATCAGACTTCTTGACACATACAAGTTTATGGCAAGTCCATAATCTAACTTAGCATCAAATATTTAAAACTTACCGAATCTTAAATCACATTTCTCAAATCAAGAAGAGATTGATCTCTTATCACAAAAGGGAATATATCCGTATGACTGTATGGATTAATTTGAGAAGTTTAAAGAA
>NW_028223548.1:0-8000 GCF_056783735.1 Eptatretus burgeri
GGTGTGGGAGGTGTGGTAGTGTTGTACATTTATACCTGCAGCCCAGAGACATTTGGTTCGATGAACTCTGTACCAATATCTGACTGGAGAAGTGTGTTGGGAGTCACCTGAAATGAACGGAAATGGGAGTCTGCTGGGTACCACCCGCTGCGTGTCGACCTGGGGGACCCCCCAAGGGCCAAAAAATGGGTGATAGATAGATGAGTGAGGTACCACTTAAATCCACCACCATTGTGTGTTCACTGCCACACCTTTATCAACAACACAAACGGCAGACATTTTTCCACCTGCAAAAGGCCCACCCCCCCCCCCCCAAAGGGTCTATAAAATTGGGCCTGCATAGACGAGCGAGGTACAACTCAAAAATAATGCCAAATGAACAAGTTGAGTTTGTAGAGTACAAAATGGGTTACGCCAGACAAATAGTCCGCTGCACTACCGGAACCAGACAGCCCAAAAATGTACCCCCGAGACACTGCGGTCCAACTTGGCCAGCATAGATATTGTCGGTACCAGCCGAAACAAAGTTTTAATGATCTATCACACCTTGGGAAATATAAAATAACCTATTTATGTATATAAATGTTTAAGCATATGAGTGTATGCTTAAAACATTAAAATCAATAATGGTGTTTATTGTCAGGATCAATTTGTGCCATTATAGAATGTTTTGTCTGTGGCATGGTGACAAATAGTTTGAAGAGACTTGTTCTGTTCGTTTGATTTATTACATTCAGTCTCGTGTGTAAAATTGTAAGTATGAATTGTGGAACATTTGCAATATTTAATTACCTTTTATCACAGATCAAGAAGATAATTGCTACAATAATGTTAATTTTTTAGTGATTTATAAACTGATAATTTGTTATTTATGTTTGTTAGGTTTCCCTGCCTGAACCAAACTCGTAATTATTGAGTGGACGGGACGTGTACAGCATGGAACATTTGGTTTTGTTGAAGCTCTGAGGGATTTTCTCAACTTGTAAGTAAAACAAGATTGTCCGCAATTTCCTAGCAGAATTTATAATCTGTTTGGCCCATGTGACATATTTCATCCATTAAAGAACAATCTAATTTAGTTCATCAAATATAAACAAGCCAATTAAAAATAGTAGAACTGAAATTGAAGAATATTTGTCACTTACTTTATGTTAACACAATAATTTATTGCAGACTGTTACATGTACTTCTCAAGATACCTGTACCACATGATGACCTGATAGGCCACTGTTGTTCATATCTGCAGCAGAAAATCATTACCTTTGCAAGTCACTACAAAAATTTACCAGGTCAATTTACTGTGACGACATTTCTTCTCTGTAATTTATATTGAAAGGGATTGTGAAAAAAATTACTTCGATGACCGAGGTTTTTAAAGTTTTCCACATTCAAATGGAGGAACAAGCTTTGAAGTGGAGGATTTTTAGTCCACATTTTTCTCCCATTAAATGCTCTTTAATGCAGTTCAGGCTAAATGTTATCCTGTGCAAATTAGCAAACCTAGCTAGTACTAGTAGTTATACAGAACAAGAATGTGTAGGAAGATTTACTTCTTCTTTATATTGAAAGCCCAAGTTAAATTTACGTAAAAGATGAATGTGTACAGTTATGTGGTTATCTGCCATGTGTGACATGGGCCAAAATGTGTCTGTGAACTGATACCAGGTTGCAATGTGCATGGAGGGTCCTAGAAACTGTAATAATCAGTTACCATTCCAAGATTAAGTTGACTGAGTTTTTACCTGCCACAAATGTCGGTTCATGTTTCCTGCAGATAACAAGTCAAGAAGGTTCTGAATTCTACTGTTTATCCTGGAGAAATGGAGGACGAAATTCCAGGTTCTGGATCTCAAATGGTAAGCTCCAATGATATGCTGCAAAGGCCTATTTTTATACCAATTTGGCTCATCTCTCATTGCAAGATTTTCAAAGGAGTTCCAATGTATTTCTAATAACATGAGACTCGGCTTTTGTCGTTTAGGTTACATAATTGCGATGTCCCTAACAGTCAAGATCGGAAATGTTCAGATTACTAATAGGGCACTCATGTGAAATCCATGTTAAATTTTTAAAATTTTATATCAAAGAATTGTGAAACATTCGGTTGAACTACTTTGCTGCTTTGCTCAGAGGTTTCAAAACATCATTGTTTGTCATGTGTGATTAATTTCATTATTTTGCTGTTTTTCTTTTTAAATGTACCCTTTTTCATCATATGCAATTGTATTTCTTGTTTCATATGTGCTGTATTCATTTAGGAGTGGCACTAAAATGTCTTAAATGTACAATGCATGTCGTGTTTCAGGAGACTGATACTGGGAGTGACAGAGACCGTGAGCCACATGATCAACCACAGGCCCTCTGCATCAAATGCAAAACTACTGGTGGGACCAACCTGAGAGAGTTTGATGATAAAATATGGGAGGCTGTCAAGAAAGCAGCTGCAGTAGGGCAACAACTAAAGACAGACAGATACAGAGATGTGGCAACAGAAGTCAATTTGCAACCGGACCGAGGGAGTGCATGTTATCATACAAAACCATGCCACAAAAATTCACTGCCGTTAAAAAAAGATCAGCTGGTCAGAGCACAGATTAACTTCCTGCTAAAAAGCCAGCGACAAGAGAATGAAGCTCTCTTCCACCAAGTGATTCAAAAGGTTTGCTAAAAGGATCATGCGTCTTCTGTCCAAAATGGAGGAAGACAGTAAAGAAAGTAGAGCCACTATCAGGTTGTCAGACAAAAGATGGGTGTGAAAAAATAGTTGCAGCAGCCCCTTACAGTACCAATGAGCACATCAAATCATTAGTCAGTGGTTGTATTGATCTCATAGCAAAGGAGGCTCGGTATCACAAATCCTGTCATCGTGAATTCTTCAAGGTCGAGGGACCTCCTCTGCAGGCAGCACAGGCGACGAACAGACAGCTACACACAAACACCTTCAGCACCATTGCCGCATTTATTGAAACAGAGGTGATAGTAAATCGGCAGGCAATGTTTGTTTCGTGGTTATTTGACTTGTACAAGGTGGAATATCTTGCCAATGGAGAAACAGAAGAGAACATCCAACTATTACAGCGCTTCTTCTCTCGATGCTCTGAATTCGCCTTCATTGCATCCATCAAGAATTGTGTTAAATCGCATCTCTGACCTAAAACTTTTAAAAACCAAAGTTTGCCATGGATGCTCGCTTTCCATCAACCATTCTTTTTTTCCAAATTCAGTGCCAACTCACCCCCCTCACCCCTCACTCTCACTCTCAAAGCAACCATCCCACTCTTCTCCCTCCAAGCCTCCCTCTCACCTCTCTCAAAAATCCCCCCCTCACCTTTCAGCCACCTTTCATCCCCCTCACTCTTCCTTCTCAAAGTTGCCCCCCCTCTCATCCACCAACCTGCCTCCCTCCACTGCCCTCTCACCTCCATCTCTTCACTCCACCTCTAAAATCCTCAACTGCCATCTTCCTTGTCTCTTGTCCCCCCTCTCCCCCTCCACCACAGAGCCTTTTCTCCTCCTCATTCGGCCCCCTCCCCTCGCTGTTCTGCAATACCCCACACTCCTTCAGCAACCCTCCTTACCTGCCCCCCTCGTCCCTTGTCCTACCCTCCCCCTCCCCCTCCACCTCCTGCACCCAAAGCCTCCTCCCCTTCCTCTTCATTAAAAGTGTGGACCTCAAATATCCGGGGCCTTCGCTCAAACCTTTCAGATCTTTCCATACAGGTTGCCACTGACAAACCAGACATTATCTGCCTAACAGAAACTTTCCTCTCCCAAGATGTGTCTGACTCCCAAGTATCTCTCCCTGGCTACTCCCTCTTACGGTATGACAGACCTGAGCCTCGTCCTGGTGGAGGAGTTGCTCTCTTCATCAAAGACTCTATTCCTCACTCTCCATGCACTGCTCTCACTCCCCCACACCCCCAGGAATACCTCTGGCTTCGGCTTCCCCTCCACTCCCACCTCATGTTTATATGTGTACTGTACCGTCCACCGAACAGTGATGACTCCATCTACATCTCACTATCCGAAAACATGGACCATCTTCTATCTTCTCATCCAAACTCTCTCTTCCTCTTATGTGGTGACTTCAATTGTCATCACGCCAGTTGGCTAGGTGTGGGTACCTCTCTCACCTGCCATGGCACCTCAGCAAAAGCTTTCTGCGACTCATTGGGACTGACTCAATCGGTCAACTTCCCGACCCGGATCTCAACCAATGGTACTCCATCTCTTCTGGATCTGATTTTGACAAATTTCCCTGACAATATCTGCTGCTCTTCCTTCGCTCCAATTGGTTCTTCTGACCACGTCCTTGTTAAAGTGGACATCTCTCTGGCTGTTATCAGAGAACCACCTCACCGCCGTCGAGTCTGGCATTTCACTCAAGCCGACTGGCAGGGTCTCCGAGCAGCCATCAAACTTACAGATTGGTCTCCTATCACTACTTTGTCAAACATCAACTCATCCTGGGAATTCTTTCAAAGAAACTTGCTCTCCCTCATGCACAGATTTATCCCCTCTCGTGTTCAGTTGTCTTACCCTTCCTCCCGCCCTTGGTTTACTGAAGCTTGTGGCGAGGCAGTTGTCCTGAAACAACTTGCCTTTGCCTCATGGAAAGCAAACCCAACTGAGGGCAATCTCAGTTCTTTCCACAAAGATCGGAACAAGTGTGTATCTACCCTCAGGAGAGCCAGAAAACAACATCTTTCTCATCTCAAGTCTGAACTCTCAAACCTCTCTCCCTCCTCAAAATCCTGGTGGCGTTTAATCAAATCTGTTTCTGGTGTATGTTCCCCCTCCATCCCCTCCCTTACCTCAAATGGCCGCACTGCTGATTCCACACGTGATAAAGCTGAATGTCTAAACTCGGTGTTTGCAGCTAAATCTTGTGTCCTAAACCCATCACTATCTCTACCCACTTTACCCAGTCGCACCCAACTGTCCCTGGACTCTGTATCCTTTTCTCCTGACAAGGTGTAGAGCTTGCTTTCAAACCTCGAGTCAGATTCTGCAACCGGTCCAGACGGCATCAGCCCACTTGTCCTCAAAGCCTGCTCTTCTGCTCTTGCTCACCCTCTCTCTGTTCTATTCACCCTCTCATTTGCCCAAGGTCATCTGCCATCTGCTTGGAAATCTGCTAACATCACTGCCCTGCATAAAAAAGGTGCAAAAACAGATCCCTATAACTACAGACCAATCAGCCTTCTCCCAATCATCAGCAAGGTGATGGAATCCATCATCGCCTCAGATATGAAATCCTTCCTCTTCTCCAATGGCTTGATTTCCAATCATCAATTTGGTTTCAGACCAGGTCACTCTACCCTGGATATGCTGCTTCTGCTCTCCCATCAATGGATGGAGGTCCTCAATGCCAGACAGGAAATCCGAGCCGTATCCCTGGACATATCACGTGCTTTTGACACAGTCTGGCACCCTGCCCTACTCACCAAACTCTCTTCCCATGGTATTCAAGGCCATCTCCACTCATGGCTCGCAGACTTCCTCTCCTGTCGCAGTCAACGTGTGGCCCTAAATGGAGTTCTTTCATCCCCTCTTCCTGTGCAGGCTGGAGTTCCTCAAGGTAGCGTTCTGGGCCCTGTTCTTTTTCTGGTTTTCATCAATGATCTCTCGGACTCTCTGGAAAATCCTCTATTTCTCTTTGCCGACGACTCCACCCTCTGCCGTACCATCTGTCATCCCTCAGACCGGCAAGCAGCAGCTTCTTCACTCACTGCAGATCTGGATAAAATCACAAACTGGTCCAACACGTGGAACATGTCTTTCAATCCAGACAAATCTCACACTCTCACTATGTCTCTTCGAAAGGACCGTTTACAAAACCCCCCATCCACTTTCTCAACAATCCTCTGGAAGAAGTCTTTTCTTTCAAGCTTCTGGGTCTCACTATCTGCCATGACCTTTCCTGGGAAAGTCACATTTCCAACCTCGCCTCAAAAGCCAGTCGCCGACTGGGAATCCTCCGTCGTGCTAAGTCCTTCCTCGGCCCTCTTGAGCTCCTGACCACTTACAAAGCTTTTGTCCGTAGCCTGATGGAGTACTGCTCTCCCCTCTGGGCTGGTGCTCCTGCCTCCCACCTTTCTCGGCTTCACGCTGTCGAAACCAGGGCATTTAAGATCATCGGCATCTCCCGCAATGAAGCTGAGTCTTTGGGCCTCTCACTCAATCACCGCAGGTTGGTCGGTGGTCTTTCTGTCTTCTACCGACTCCTCTCCAGCCTTTCCCCCCCTGCTCTCTCTGCGATTTGTCCCCACCACATTTCCACAGGGCGCTCAAGGTCCGCCAGCAACCCCCTTCTGGTAAAACTACCAAAATCACGAATCACTGCTCATCTTCACTCTTTCATTCCTCTTTTTTCCCGCCTTTGGAATAAACTTCCTCACTCTATTCTTTCCCATTCTTCCCTCCAGGCTTTCAAAACAGCTGTTCACCACCACCTCTTATCTTCCCCCATCCAAATCCTCGATCTTTTCTACCCCCGATAATCCACCCAAGCCCACTTCCTTCAATTCCCCTGCTTTCCTTCCTGAAAGTCCCCGAAATGTCCATCTTCTCTTCGCCATGTTCCCCGTCCCATTCCCATCCCTCTCCCTTCCACAGTTCACCTAATGTGTCTGTTCCCCACTGTTTTGTCCCTTCCACTGCCGCCCCTCTTGTCTCATGCCTCCTTGCTGTGAGTTGTGTGTTAGCTCTCATACGAGCCTCGACCAAGGTATACAAAAAAAAAAACAAAAAAAAAAAAAACATTGATAGCTATTAAACACAGGCTTTGACAAGAAAAATACAGGAGAAATTTGGTGATAAAATATCCGTCACACTGTTCAACTACTGTAGAGGGAATTTCCTGTAAAGTTCGGCTTTATCGGAGGATGACGGAAAAGCAAACCTGAAGAATGAGAAAGAGAAGCACCAAACCACTATGAGGAAGGCAGCTCTTCACCGAAGAAATGCCTCTGGGGATGGGGATGCCTCAATGGAGATCTGGGGATTCTGGGGATGCTGGGGATGAAAAGGATGAAATTCTGGGGATGCCTCAATGGAGATCACCAACTCCTACATCTGTTGAGTCCCTGAAGACCTGCTCAACAGATCTCACTGAGGAACTGCTGTTGTTTTTCAGGACCCTACTCTGTGGGCTTCGTAAATCTACTGGTGATGCGAACAAGGATAATGTGGACAAAAAAGTCATGGCAATGTCATCCGAGGCAGTGTTTGAGTGGTACCTCGCTCGTCTATGCCAGCCCAATTTTTTAGGCCCTTTCTGGAGCGTCTGGCGGGCCTTTTGCAGTGGGAAAAATGTCTGCCATTTGTGTTGTTGATATAGGCGTGGCAGTGTGCACACCATGGTGGTGGATTTAAGTGGCACCTCACTCATTTATGTTCGCCTGGTGTTGGCTCAGTGGCTCGGGTGGCGGCTTGGGATCCTCGAGTCCTCAGTTCAAGCCCTGTTGGCCACTGAATTAATACACCAGGGGGTTGACTCAGCCTGTCATCCGTCTGAGGTCGACAAAATGAGTACCAGTGTACTGGTAAGGGGAGACTGCATCAGTGGCATAGCTGCGTCCCAACCAATGATGCAACCAGCAGACACAGGCTGCACTTGATAGAGAGAGAGACTCATCCAACAGCGAGTGAAGAAGAGGCAATGAAGTGAAGCCAACGAAGAGCAGAGAAGAGGGTGAACGGCTCTGCGCTCTCCCTTTTCTTATCCCAGGACGAAGGGTGGGGTCATGACCCGAAAGCGACGTGCTATGACCCGAATCCCGCTCCTCTATTGGGTAGAAGCGGCCCGAACCATGCCCTGACAGTTTCTGGCCCCAGAACCTGTCTCAGTAGCCCATCCGGTTTGATACGGTTCGGAGCTCATGAATCAACATAGGGAATACTCCTCGAGCCAGCACCCTGGCCCTGAACGTGCTCCGAGTGCAGTCCAATGCTGAATCGCAACAGAGTTTCCCTGCCACTCACGAGCCCCCCTCAAA
>NW_028223549.1:0-8000 GCF_056783735.1 Eptatretus burgeri
CATCCCTGACAATATTACACAATTACAAATCATCAACCATCCCTTATAATATTACACAATTACTCATCATCAACCATCCCTTACAATATTACACATCATCAACCATCCCTTACAATATTACACAATTACACATCATCAACCATCCCTTACAATATTACACATCATCAACCATCCCTTACAATATTACACAATTACGCATCATCAAACATCCCTGACAATATCACACAATTACAAATCATCAACCATCCCTTACAATATTACACAATTACACATCATCAACCATCCCTTACAATATCACACAATTACAAATCATCAACCATCCCTTACAATATGACACAATTACACATCATCAACCATCCCTTACAATATTACACATCATCAACCATCCCTTACAATATTACACAAATACACATCATCAACCATCCCTTACAATATCAGACAATTACACATCAACCATCCCTTACAATATTACACAATTACACATCATCAACCATCCCTTACAATATTACACATCATCAACCATCCCTTACAATATTACACATCATCAACCATCCCTTACAATATTACACAATGACATCATCAACCATCCTTTACAATATTACACATCATCAACCATCTCTTACAATATTAGACAATTACACATCATCAACCAACCCTTGCAATATTACACAATTACACATCATCAACCATCCCATACAATATGACACAATTACACATCATCAACCATCCCTTACAATATTACACAATTACACATCATCAACCATCCCTTACAATATTACACAATGAAACATCATCAACCATCCCTTACAATATTACACATCATCAACCATCCCATGCAATATTACACAATTACACATCATCAACCATCCCTTACAATATTACACAATTACACATCATCAACCATCCCTTACAATATTACACAATTGCACATCATCAACCATCCCTGACAATATTACACAATTACAAATCATCAACCATCCCTTACAATATTACACAATTACAAATTTTCAACCATCCCTTACAATATTAAACAATTACACATCATCAACCATCCCTTACAATATTACACATCATCAACCATCCCTTACAATATCACACAAATACACATCATCAACCATCCCTTACAATATCAGACAATTACACATCAACCATCCCTTACAATATTACACAATTACACATCATCAACCATCCCTGACAATATTACACAATTACAAATCATCAACTATCCCTTACAATATTACACAATTACACATCATCAACTATCCCTTACAATATTACACAATCGCACATCATCAACCATCCCTTACAATATTACACAATCGCACATCATCAACCATCCCTTACAATATTACACAATCACACATCATCAACCATCCCTTACAATAATACACAATCACACATCATCAACCATCCCTTACAATATTACACAATTACACATCATCAACCATCCATCACATTACACAATTACACATCATCAACCATCCCTTACAATATTACACAATTACACATCATCAACCATCCCTTAAAATATTACACAATTACACATCATCAACCATCCCTGACAATATTACACAATTACAAATCATCAACCATCGCTTACAATATTACACAATTACACATCATCAACCATCCCTTACAATATTACACAATTACACATCATCAACAATCCCCAACAATATTACACAATTACACATCATCAACCATCCCTTACAATATTACACAATTACACATCATCAACCATCCCTTACAAATCTTCAACCATCCCTTACAATATTACACAATTACAAATCTTCAACCATCCCTTACAATATTACACAATGACACATCATCAACCATCCCGTACAATATTACAGAATTACACATCATCAACCATCCCTTACAATATTACACAATTACACATCATCAACCATCCCTTACAATATTACACAATTACACATCATCAACCATCCCTAACAATATTACACAATGACACATCATCAACCATCCCTTACAATATTACACAATTACACATCATCAACCATCCCTTACAATATTACACAATTACACATCATCAACCATCCCTTACAGTATTACACAATTACACATCATCAACCATCCCTTACAATATTACACAATTACACATCATCAACCATCCCTTACAATATTACACAATGACACATCATCAACCATCCCTTACAATATTACACAATGACACATCATCAACCATCCCAAACAATATTACACAATGACACTTCATCAACAATCCCTTACAATATTACACAATTACACATCATCAACCATCTCTTACAATATTACACAATTACACATCATCAACCATCCCTTGCAATATTACACAATTACACATCATCAACCATCCCTCACAATATTACACAATTAGACATCATCAAAGAATCCCTTGCAATATTACACAATTACACATCATCAACAATCCCCAACAATATTACACAATTACAAATCTTCAACCATCCCTTACAATATTACACAATTACACATCATCAACCATCCCTTACAATATTACACAATTACACATCATCAACCATCCCTTACAATATTACACAATTGCACATCATCAACCATCCCTTACAATATTACACAATTACACATCATCAACCATCCCTTACAATTACACATCATCAACCATCCCTTACAATATTACACAATTACACATCATCAACCATCCCTTACAATATGACAATAACAAATCTTCAACCATCCCTTACAATACTACACAATTACACATCAACCATCCCTTACAATATCACACAATTACACATCATCAACCATCCCTTACAATTAAACATCATCAACCATCCCTTACAAAATGACACAATAACAAATCTTCAACCATCCCTTACAATATTACACAATTACACATCATCAACCATACTATACAATATTAGACAATTTCACATCATCAAACATCCCTTCTAATATTACACAATTACACATCATCAAAGAATCCCTTACAATATTACACAATTATACATCATCAACCATCCCTTTCAATATTACACAATTACACATCATCAACCATCCCTTACAATATTACACATTATCAACCATCCCTTACAATATTACACAATTACAAATCTTCAACCATCCCTTACAATATAACACAATTACACATCATCAACTGTCCCTTACAATATTACACATCATATCACAATATTACACATCATCAACCATCCCTTACAATATTATACAATTACACATCATCAACCATCCCTAACAATATTACACAATGACACATCATCAACCATCCCTTACAATATTACACAATTACACATCATCAACCATCCCTGACAAAATTACACAATTACACATCATCAACCATCCCTTACAATATTACACAATTACACATCATCAACCATCCCTTACAATATTACACAATTGCACATCATCAACCATCCCTTACAATATTACACAATCACACATCATCAACCATCCCTTACAATATTACACAATCACACATCATCAAACATCCCTGACAATATTACACAATTACACATCATCAAATATCCCATATAATATTACACAATTACACATCATCAACCATCCCTCACATTACACAATTACACATCATCAACCATCCCTTACAATATCACACAATTACACATCATCAACCATCCCTTACAATATTACACAATTACACATCATCAACCATCCCGAACAATATTACACAATGACACTTCATCAACCATCCCTTACAATATTACACAATTACACATCATCAACCATCCCTTACAATATTACACAATGAAACATCATCAACCATCCCTTACAATATGACACAATTACACATCATCAACCATCTCTTACAATATTACACAATTACACATCATCAACCATCCCTTACAATATTACACAATTACACATCATCAACCATCCCTCACAATATTACACAATTACACATCATCAAAGAATCCCTTGCAATATTACACAATTACACATCATCAACCATCCCACACAATATTACACAATTACACATCATCAACCATCCCTTACAATATCACACAATAACACCTCATCAACCATCCCTGACAATATGACACAATTAATTATCATCAACCATCCCTTACAATATTACACAATTACAAATCTTAAACCATCCCTCACAATATCACACAATAACACATCATCAACCATCCCTTGCAATATTACACAATTGCACATCATCAACCATCCCTTTCAATATAACACAATTACACATTATCAACCATCTCTTACAATATCACACAAGAACACATCATCAACCATCCTTAACAATATTACACAACTACACATCATCAACCATCCGTTAAAATATTACACAATGAAACATCATCAACCATCCCTTACAATATTACACATCATCAACCATCCCATGCAATATTACACAATTACACATCATCAACCATCCCTTACAATATTACACCATTACACATCATCAACCATCCCTTACAATATTACACAATTACACATCATCAACCATCCCTGACAATATTACACAATTACAAATCATCAACCATCCCTTACAATATTACACAATTACAAATTTTCAACCATCCCTTACAATATTAAACAATTACACATCATCAACCATCCCTTACAATATTACACATCATCAACCATCCCTTACAATATTACACAAATACACATCATCAACCATCCCTTACAATATCAGACAATTACACATCAACCATCCCTTACAATATTACACAATTACACATCATCAACCATCCCTGACAATATTACACAATTACAAATCATCAACTATCCCTTACAATATTACGCAATTACACATCATCAACCATCCCTTACAATATTACACAATCGCACATCATCAACCATCCCTTACAATATTACACAATCACACATCATCAACCATCCCTTACAATATTACACAATCACACATCATCAACCATCCCTTACAATATTACACAATCACACATCATCAACCATCCCTTACAATATTACACAATTACACATCATCAACCATCCATCACATTACACAATTACACATCATCAACCATCCCTTACAATATTACACAATTACACATCATCAACCATCCCTTACAATATTACACAATTACACATCATCAACCATCCCTTAAAATATTACACAATTACACATCATCAACCATCCCTGACAATATTACACAATTACAAATCATCAACCATCCCTTACAATATTACACAATTACACATCATCAACCATCCCTTACAATATTACACAATTACACATCATCAACAATCCCCAACAATATTACACAATTACAAATCTTCAACCATCCCTTACAATATTACACAATTACACATCATCAACCATCCCTTACAATATTACACAATTACACATCATCAACCATCCCTTACAAATCTTCAACCATCCCTTACAATATTACACAATTACAAATCTTCAACCATCCCTTACAATATTACACAATGACACATCATCAACCATCCCTGACAATATTACACAATTACACATCATCAACCATCCCTTACAATATTACACAATCACACATCATCAACCATCCCTTACAATATTACACAATCACACATCATCAACCATCCCTAACAATATTACACAATGACACATCATCAACCATCCCTTACAATATTACACAATTACACATCATCAACCATCCCTTACAATATTACACAATTACACATCAACCATCCCATACGACACAATTGCACATCATCAACCATCCGTTACAATATTACACAATCACACATCATCAGCCATCCCTTACAATATTACACAATGACACATCATCAACCATCCCTTACAATATTACACAATTACACATCAAACATCCCATATAATATTACACAATTACACATCATCAACCATCCCTCACATTACACAATTACACATCATCAACCATCCCTTACAATATTACACAATTACACATCATCAACCATCCCTTACAATATTACACAATTACACATCATCAACCATCCCTTACAATATTACACAATGACACATCATCAACCATCCCAAACAATATTACACAATGACACTTCATCAACAATCCCATTACAATATTACACAATTACACATCATCAAGCATTCCTTACAATATTACACAATTACACATCATCAACCATCCCTTGCAATATTACACAATTACACATCATCAACCATCCCTCACAATATTACACAATTACACATCATCAAAGAATCCCTTGCAATATTACACAATTACACATCATCAACCATCCCTTACAATATGACACATCATCAACCATCTCTTACAAGATTACACAATTACACATCATCAACCATCCCTTACAATATTACACAATTACACATCATCAACCATCCCTTACAATATTACACAATTACACATCATCAACCATCCCTTACAATATTACACAATTACACATCATCAACCATCCCTTACAATATTACACAATGACACATCATCAACCATCCCTTACAATATTACACAATTACACATCATCAACCATCCCTTACAATATTACACAATTACACATCATCAACCATCCCTTACAATATTACACAATTACACATCATCAACCATCCCTTACAATATTACACAATTGCACATCATCAACCATCCCTTACAATATTACACAATCACACATCATCAACCATCCCTTACAATATTACACAATCACACATCATCAAACATCCCTTACAATATTACACAATTACACATCATCAACCATCCCTTACAATATTACACAATTACACATCATCAACCATCCCTTACAATATTACACAATTACACATCATCAACCATCCCTTACAATATTACACAATTACACATCATCAACCATCCCTTACAATATTACACAATGACACATCATCAACCATCCCGAACAATATTACACAATGACACTTCATCAACAATCCCTTACAATATTACACAATTACACATCATCAAGCATCCCTTACAATATTACACAATGAAACATCATCAACCATCCCTTACAATATGACACATCATCAACCATCTCTTACAATATTACACAATTACACATCATCAACCATCCCTTGCAATATTACCCAATTACACATCATCAACCATCCCTCACAATATTACACAATTACACATCATCAAAGAATCCCTTGCAATATTACACAATTACACATCATCAACCATCCCATACAATATTACACAATTACACATCATCAACCATCCCTTACAATATCACACAATGACACCTCATCAACCATCCCTGACAATATGACACAATTAATTATCATCAACCATCCCTTGCAATATTAAACAATTACAAATCTTCAACCATCCCTCACAATATCACACAATAACACATCATCAACCATCCCTTGCAATATTACACAATTGCACATCATCAACCATCCCTTTCAATATAACACAATTACACATTATCAACCATCTCTTACAATATCACACAAGAACACATCATCAACCATCCTTAACAATATTACACAACTACACATCATCAACCATCCATTACAATATTACACAATTACACATCATCAACCATCCCGTACAATATTACACAATAACACATCATCAATCATCCCTTACAATATTACACAATTACACATCATCAATCATCCCTTACAATATTACACAATTACAAATCTTCAACCATCCCTTACAATATAACACAATTACACATCATCAAAGAATCCCTTACAATATTACACAATTATGCATCATCAACCATCCCTTTCAATATTACACAATTACACATCATCAACCATCCCTTACAATATTACACAATTACAAATCTTCAACCATCCCTTATAATATTACACAATTACAAATCATCAATACACAATTACACATCATCAACCATCCCATACAACATTACACAATTACATATCATCAACCATCCCTTATAATATTACACAATTACACATCATCAACCATCCCTTACAATATTACACAATGACACATCATCAACCATCCCTTAAAATATTACACAATTACACATCATCAACCATTCCTCACAATATTACACAATTACACATCATCAACCATCCCTTACAATAT
>NW_028223551.1:2500-8000 GCF_056783735.1 Eptatretus burgeri
GCCAGCGAGGCCCGCGGAGTCGGGGCGCCGCCGCCATTTTGCGGCTCATCACCAGACGGGTAGGCTCGACGCGGTCTCGGCCCCAGGCCCGTCTGCCCCCTTATCGTTGAGGGTGGCCCCTTTTTCTTTTGCTTTGGAGTATATGTGTTGTCGGCGCCGTCTGTGAAGTAAAACTGTGTAAGTGTTGCCGTGTGCTCGCGTAGTCGGTAATAGATCTGCATTGTATTTCTCTTTTACATTTGCTTTTGGTGCGTAATTGTTGTTTCTTCTTTTGTTACATTTGCTTTTGGTGCATAATTGTTGTGATTGTATATGTGCGCTTTCCATTTGCCGCGGAATAAATGTGCTTTATGTTGAACTGTTTTGCCCGTTTCGCTTCGTCTTTTCTTAAATTGAATCTCCATCTTACTTCACGTAAAGGGTTGGTCGTGGGCTAAATACGCCCGATAATTAATCGGAACCGTCAAGGTTGATGATAACAGAGGTTGACGATAACACCGCTCGGTTATCCCGATAGTACGGAACGGGTCGCTTAAAGTGGCCCGTGTCCGAAGTCGACCTGCGGCGAGGTGCGATCGCCCGGTCTACCCTCCGTGTGGGTACTTAGGTAGGTCGAATTTGGCGAACAACCCTATCCAACGCGGGGGGCCGATTGGCACGATCGTGGTGAGGCCGAAAGGCCCACCCGTGACTAGTTCCCGGCGTTAGTCCGAGAGGGTCACGACGGGATTGTCCGTCCGGTGGGCGACGTGCCGCGATTCGAGTTACGTGGCCGCTCGCACGCCGGCGGGCGCGAATCCGCAACAATATATATATATATATATATATATATACATATATATGTATACATATATATATATATATATATATATATATATATATACATATATACATACATATATATATATACATATACATATATATATACATATATATATACATATACATATATATACATATACATATATATATACATATATATATACATATACATATATATATATATATATATATATATATATATATATATATATATATATACATATCTTCTTCTTCTTCTTCCTCTTTCGGCTTGCTCCCGTTAGGGGTCGCCACAGCGGACCAACTGTCTCCATTTTGCTCTATCCTCCACATCTTCCATTGACACTCCAACCACCCGCATGTCCGCCCTCACCGCATCCATGAACCTCTTCTTTGGCCTTCCTCTTCTCCTCCTGCCTGGCGGCTCCATCTTCAACATCCTTCTCCCGATATACTCCGTTTCCCTCCTGTGCACATGTCCAAACCATCTCAATCTCGCCTCTCTCACTTTGTCTCCAAACCGTCCTACCTGCGCTGTCCCTCTAATACACTCATTTCTTATCCTATCCATCCTCGTCACTCCCAACGAGAATCGCAGCATCTTTAACTCTGCCACCTCCAGCTCTGCTTCCTGTCTTTTTGTTAGCGCCACCGCCTCCAAACCATACAACATAGCTGGTCTCACTACCGTCTTGTATACTTTCCCCTTCACTCTTGCAGCTACCCTTCTGTCACAAATCACTCCTGCAACTCTTCTCCACCCACTCCATCCTGCCTGCACTCTCTTTTCACTTCTCTCCCACACTCTCCGTTACTTTGGACAGTTGATCCCAAGTATTTAAACCAATCCACCTTCCCCACCTCAACTCCTTGCAACTGCACCATACCACCACCCTCCCTCTCATTTACGCACATGTACTCCGTCTTACTCCTACTGACTAACATTCCCCTTCTCTCCAGTGCGTACCTCCACCTCTCAAGGCTCGATTCAGCCTGCTCCCTACTCTCCCTACAGATCATGATGTCATCCGCGAACATCATGGTCCATGGAGACTCCAGTCTGATCTCGTCCGTCAACCTGTCCATCACCATTGCAAACAGGAAAGGGCTCAGAGTCGATCCTTGGTGCAATCCCACTTTAACCTTAAACTGGTCCGTCATTCCTACCGCACACCTCACCGCTGTCACACTGTCCTCATACATATCCTGCACGATCCTCACATACTTCTCCACCACTCCCGACTTCCTCATACAATACCACAACTCCTCTCTTGGCACCCTATCATAAGCTTTCTCTAAATCCACAAACACACAATGTAACTCTTTCTGGCCTTCCCTATACTTCTCCATCAACATTCTCAAAGGAAACATCGCATCAGTGGTGCTCTTTCCTGGCATAAACCCATATTGCTGCTCACAGATCGTCACCTCTCCTCTCAACCGAGCTTCCACTACTCTTTCCCACAACTTCATGGTGTGGCTTAACAACTTTATCCCTCTGTAATTTCCACAGCTCTGCACATCACCCTTATTCTTGAAAATCGGAATCAGTACACTTAATCTCCACTCCTCCGGCATCCTCTCACTTTCCAAGACTTTATTAAACAATCTGGTTAACAACCCCACTGCCATCTCTCCTAAGCACTTCCATGCCTCCACTGGTATACCATCTGGGCCAACCGCCTTTCCACTTTTCATCTTCTTCATAGCAGTCCTCACTTCATCCTTACTGATCCACCCCACTTCCAGATTCACTATCTCCACCTCTTCCAACCTTCTCTCTCTCTCATTTTCTTCATTCATCAGCTCCTCAAAGTACTCCATCCACCTTCTCAACACACTCTCCTCGCTCGTCAGCACATTCCCATTTGCGTCCTTTATCACCCGAACCTGCAGCACATCCTTCCCAGCTCGGTCCCTCTGTCTTGCCAATCGGTATAAATCCTTTTCCCCTTCTTTTGTATCCAGCTTCTCATACAGCTCATCATATGCCTTTTCCTTGGCCTTTGCCACCTCTCTTTTTGCTTTTTGACGCCACTCCTTGTACTCCTGCCGACTTTCTTCATCTCTCTGACTATCCCACTTCTTTTTAGCCAACCCCTTCTTCCTTATACTTTCCTGTACTTCCTCATTCCACCACCAAGTCTCCTTATCTTCCTTCCTCTGTCCAGATGTCACACCAAGTACCTTCCGAGCTATCTCCCTCACAACTTCTGCTGTCGTTGCCCAATCATCCCACCCATCTTTACCACCATCCAACGCCTGTCTCACCTCCTCCCTAAATTTCACGCAACAGTCTTCCTCCTTCAGCTTCCACCATCTGGTCCTTGGTTCAGCCCTCACTCTCTTCCTCAACCTCACCTCTAAAGTCATCCTACAGACCACCAATCGATGCTGTCGAGCTACACTCTCCCCTGCCACAACCTTACAGTCACTAATCTCTTTCAGGTTGCATCTCCTACTTAAGATGTAATCCACCTGTGTGCACTTTCCTCCACTCTTGTATGTCACCCTGTGTTCCTCCTTCTTCTTGAAATACGTGTTTACCACTGCCATTTCCATTCTTTTTGCAAACTCTACCACCATTTGCCCTTCCACATTTCTCTTGTTGAGACCGTACTTCCCCATCACCTCCTCATCCTCTTTATTCCCTTCCCCAACATGACCATTGAAATCTGCTCCAATCACCACTCTTTCATCCTTGGATACACTCTCCACCACTTCATCTAACTCACTCCAGAAATCTTCTTTATATTCCATCTCACACCCATATGTGGGGCATATGCACTGATGACATTCATCATCACCCCTTCAATTTCCAACTTCACACTCATCACTCGGTCAGACACCCTCCTCACCTCCAATACCCTCTTGACATGATCTTCCTTCAGGATTATCCCGACACCATTTCTCCTCCCATCCACACCATGGTAGAACAGTTTGAAACCACCTCCAATGCTCCTCGCCTTACTCCCCATCCACTTGGTCTCTTGTACACACAGTATGTCCACCTTTCTTCTCTCCATCATATCAGCCAACTCTCGCCCTTTGCCAGTCATCGTCCCAACATTCAGAGTTCCAACTCTCACCTCCACACTTCTACCCTTCCCCCTCTCCCACTGCCTCCGGACTCGCCTTCCCCGTCTCCTTCTCCTCCTTCGCCCAGCAGTAGCACAATTTCCACTGGTACCCTGCTGACCACCGGTACCGGTGGCGGTCGTTGGTAACCCGGGCCTCGACCGATCCGGTATGGAAATTCGTTTTGTTGTCCGCATAATGATTTGGCATAGGTTTTTACGCCGGATGCCCTTCCTGACGCAACCCTGGTCGCCTCTTACGACACACAGGGATATGGTACACCTATTCTAACCGGGGCATACACCGGGCCCAGTACAACTGGTGCTCATTTCGCCGACCTCGGAAGGGTGGCAGGCTGAGTCAACCCCCTGGTGTTTTCGACTTGGTTTATATATATATATTTATATATATAGATATAGATATATATATATATATATATATATATATATATATATATATTTATATATATATACACATTATATAAATACATATATATATATATATATATATATATATATATATATATATATATATATATATATATATATATATATATATATATACATACATATATTAATTCAGTGTCCCAACGAGGCTTGAACTCAGGACCTCTTGGGTCCCAAGCCACTGCCCTTACCACTGCGCCAACACCAGGCTCATATGTATATATATATATATACATATATACATACATATATATATATATATACATATATATATATATATACATATAGAAAACCAAGTTGAAAACACCAGGGGCTTGACTCAGCCTGCCATCCTTCCGATGTCGGCGAAATGAGTACCAGTTGTACTGGGCCCGGTGTATGCCCCGGTTAGAATAGGTGTACCATATCCCTGTGTGTCGTAAGAGGCGACCAGGGTTGCATCAGGAAGGGCATCCTGCGTAAAAACCTATGTCAAATCATTATGCGGACAACAAAACGAATTTCCATACCGGATCGGTCGAGGCCTGGGTTACCAACGACCGCTGCCGATACCGGTGGGCAGCAGGGAACCAGTGGAAATTGTGCTAATGCTGGGCGAAGGAGGAGAAGGAGATGCGGAAGGCGAGTCCAGAAGCAGTGGGAGAGGGGGAAGGGTAGAAGTGTGCAGGTGAGAGTTGGAACTCTCAATGTTGGGACGATGACTGGCAAAGGGCGAGAGTTGGCTGATATGATGGAGAGAAGAAAGGTGGACATACTGTGTGTACAAGACACCAAGTGGATGGGAAGTAAGGCGAGGAGCATTGGAGGTGGTTTCAAACTGTTCTACCATGGTGTGGATGGGAGGAGAAATGGTGTCGGGGTAATCCTGAAGGAAGATTATGTCAAGAGGGTATTGGAGGTGAGGAGAGTGTCTGACCGAGTGATGAGTGTGAAGTTGGAAATTGAAGGGGTGATGATGAATGTCATCAGTGCATATGCCCCACATTGGGGTGTGAGATGGAGTATAAAGAAGATTTCTGGAGTGAGTTAGATGAAGTGGTGGAGAGTGTATCCAAGGATGAAAGAGTGGTGATTGGAGCAGATTTCAATGGGCATGTTGGGGAAGGGAATAAAGAGGATGAGGAGGTGATGGTTCGGTACGGTCTCAACACGAGAAATGTGGAAGGGCAAATGGT
>NW_028223552.1:0-7972 GCF_056783735.1 Eptatretus burgeri
TATATATATATATATATATATATATATATATATATATATGTGTGTGTATATATATATATATATATATATATATGTATTATATATATATATATATATATATATATATATATATATATATATATATATATATATATGTATATATATATATATGTATATATATATATATATATATATATATATATATATATATATATATATATATATATATATATATATATATATATATATATATATATATATATATATATATATATATATATATATATATATATATATATATATATATATATATATATATATATATATATATATATATATATATATATATATATATATATATATATATATATATATATATATGTATATATATATATATATATATATATATATATATATATATATATATATATATATATATATATATATATATATATATATATATATATATATATATATATATATATATATATATATATATATATATATATATATATATATATATATATATATATATATATATATATATATATATATATATATATATATATATATATATATATATATATATATATATATATATGTGTCAATAATTCCATTCATGAGCATGCTTTCAATGCTCAACATATTTGACTTTGTGAATGTTTTCAACCAATTATTCTTGGTTTTACTCTCTTAAAGTAAAGTGGAAATTAGGGTATTTATGCATATGATCGTGTTAAAATTATCATCGATACTGATGAGTAATTCAGAATTAAACTTTCGTCATAGATCAATTGATCTTAATTGAAGGATGAAGGAAAGGAAAATTTCCAGAACAATTAGCTTGATGCGAAATTAATGGATTTGAATTTTTTTTTTCTTTATTGGATATCAGTGGAGTTAAGGAACAAAAATCGTACAGCTCATCACCGATTATTCATGAGTCTGAGACTAAAAACTTAATGTAATTATGAATGTGTGTCATTAAAGTGACTTGAATATAAGCATGTGATCAATAAATGAAAACTAAGTTTATTAAAGCAGAAAGCACCTTAACACTTCCATTAGCAAGGCATCTGATTAATTTTGTTATTTTCAAAGGAAGTAAGATGTACCCCAGCATTAAATTCCATTTAAAAATGCAGTTAGACTTGTTTTTCTCTCTGATCAAGAATATTAAAGCAACATTAATAGGTGAGCGAAATTTAACTTTGATGTGAAGAATATACATTTAATATCCTTCACAGGAAGTTGCTCAAGTCATCAGTCCATTTGACCAATTACAAAAACCATATATGATTTTAATTTTTTTATCTTTGTAAAATGAAGGATGCAAACACTTTCACTGAAACAAAGAAATCTCGAGTGACCTCGTGAATTTCCTTATTGGCAAAGTGCTTTGGAATATGGTCCAAAGGACGAATACTAAATGTAAGATTTTTTTTCTTTGTATGCATTGTCGAGGCTCATTGGAGAGCTAACACACAACACACAACAAGGGGCGGAGGAGACAAGAGGGGCGGGAGAGGGGAGAGGGAAGGAAAATACAGTGGGGAACAGGGATATTTGGAGAGATGTGGAAGTGAGAGGGATGGGGTGAGAAATACGGGTATACAAGATGGACATTACAGGGACTTTCAGGAAGGAAGGCAGGGAATTTGAAGGAGGTGGGTTTGGGGTGGATTAACGGGGGTAGAAAAGATCGAGGTTTTGGATGGGGGAAGATAGGAGGTGGTGGTGAACAGCTGTTTTGAAGACCTGGAGGGAAGAATGGGATTGAAGAGAGTGAGGGAGTTTATTCCAAAAGGCGGGGAAAAAAACGAATGAAAGCGGGAAGGTGAGCAGTGATTATTTTGGTAGTTTTACCAGAAGGGGGTTACTGGCGGATCTTGAGCACTCTGCAGAAATATGGGGGGGGGGACATATCGCAGACAGAGTAGGGGGGAGGGCGAGACTGGAGAGGAGACTATGGAAGACACCACTTACCTGCCTGTGGTGGAAGAGTGAGAGGCCCAAAGATTCAGCCTCACTGTGGGAGAAACCACTGATCCTAAATGCCTTGGTTTCCACAGCGTGAAACTGACAAATGTGGGATGCAGGAGCACCAGCCCAGAGGGGAGAGCAGTACTCCATCAGGCTGCAGACGAAAGCTTTGTATGTGGTCAGGAGCTCAGGTGTGCCAAGGAAGGACATTGCATGACAGAGGATGCCCAGTCGGCGACTGGCTTTGGAGGCCAGGTTGGAAATGTGATTTTTTTCAGGAAAGATCATGGTAGATAGTGAGACCCAGAAGCTTGAATGAAAGGACTTCTTCCAAAGGATTGTTGAGAAAGGAGATGGGGGGGGAGGGGGACGGTTCCGGACGGTTCCAAATGGTCCTTTCGGAGATACACAGTGAGAGTTTTAGATGTAAGATTAATACTAAATGTGTCAAATTCAAAATTACCAATGTAATATGTTGGTTCATCAGGATCATCATCAGGAACATGCAGTATTTTCACATTTCCAATGGATTACCGAAAAACTAATTAAGGAAGATAGGAGCCTTATGAACAACTTGTCAGATGAGAAGTTCAGCAAAATTATTTGTTTCTCGAAGTCTTCATGCATATACTGCAAGTTTATTTCCTGATACAAAGGGGCTCATTTACATTTGGTTGTAAGATTTGTTGATTTAACGTTAGTGTGTGTGTGTGTGTGTGTGTGTGTGTGTGTGTGTGTGTGTGTGTGTGTGTGTGTGTGTGTGTGTGTGTGTGTGTGTGTGTGTGTGTGTGTTGTTGGTTGTTGGCTCCATATGCAGGTTTCAGAAGGTGGAACAGAGCCCTCCCAGATCTCAAAGTGTCCACCACCGTTTGTGCATACACATATGTGTGTTTGTGTGTGTTGCCATCTTCACAAGTGGTCCCCAAGCTGAACAGAGCCTTCCCTGGTCTCAAAGCACCCTACTCGAACTCAGCAAGGAATGACAGATGACTCATGGGTCAAGCCGTCTCTTCATCCTTGCTCAGTTTCCCTCTCCACCTCCGGGGGTTTGCCCATTCTCCGCTCAACCACCTAAATCGTCAGTCCTTAACAGTCCCCTTAACAGAGGAAGAGGGGTGGACGAGTATGAGGAGAGAGGGAAAGGGATGGGAGTGAGAGGGATCAGGGTGGAAGTGGGAGGGATCGTGGTGGGAGAGGGAGGGAGAAGGAAGGAGGTAGTGGGAGAGAGAGAGGGAGAGGGAAAGAGAGATGAGAGAGGGGGAGAAGGAGAGGAGGAGATAGGGAGAGGGAAAGGAGGAGCGTGGGACAGAGAGGAACCACCCATCTATAAACTGTCATCCCGGTGTTTCACAAGCAGGGTGATTCATTAATGTGTGTGTCATCTCTTTGATGGACGTTAAACTGGGCGTCACATCTGCTGGAAACCTCCTCCCTCTCCCCTCTGCCTCTTTTATGCCTATCCCACCCCTCACTCTCTCCCACCCCTCTGCAACTCCCTCTCCACGACGCCTCTCCCTCTCGCTGACCTCTCTCCCTGACCCCTCTCCCTCTCTTCACCTCCCCTCACTCCTCTCCAACTCCCCTCCCCCCTCAAAATTCCCATCAGCGAAGCAACAGGTTGATTTGCTCATATTTCACAATATATATATATATATATATATATATATATATATATATATATATATATATATATATATATATATATATATATTGTTGTAGATTTCCGTCCATCCGGCGTGCGGGCGACAGCCTGAGCCCAATTGCGCCCACTGAACGAGCGATATAGTCGTAGCTTCCGGATCAATGTCAAAACCCAGCTACGGGTGTTTTTAACACACCATAAACCAGTCAACTCTTCTGTCCACGCGCCACAGGGTCGATCGCCGAATTGTTGATGTACCTAATTATTCGCGCGGACAGAAATGCCAGGAGTTTATAACCTCAACGGGACCTGCACGAAAACGAGCCGCTTAAGCAGCTCGTTCTCTATGCGATTGCCGAGCGGTTTTATATTGTCAAGTCCCATCGGACCAGATGTACGTTTTATCGGCTTATAATCAGCCAGCTAATAATTCCGTACGCTCCATGGCAGTCAATGTGAGGAAGGGACGCAACGAGCAGGTGACATTTTACAATGGGGACATTTATTTCCATACAGGCAATGCAATGAATGGGGGGATGGGGAAAAAGACACGAGCAAAAACCTACAGCCGAGTTCTATAAATGCAAGTATATACAGGCACTGATACAATTCACTACTTATTGGACTGGCGCCACGAACACACACACACACACACACACACACACACACACACACACACACACACACACACACACACAAATGATCGGACCAGCCGGTCTTTATTAAGACCTATCTCAGACATGTCCGTCTCGTGCAGTCTTCAAGGACCAGGTCCCCGGGGCCTACTGGACTCCCAGCACGATTCGGAAGGTCCAAGCGAGCGAAGTCGGTAGGGCGAAGGCTGGCGGGAGAAAACCCTCTGTTCGCACTTCACAGAACTCACGCGCGACCAGATGCACAGGAGGACCAGAGGAGAACGACGGGAGAACCAGCCATGAAGGACGACAGGAGGACAACACCTGGAGAACCACAAGAAGCTGGAAGTTTGAAGAAACTCAAAGAAACTGGTGGAAATAACAACCATCCTTCTTCCTCCTCCAGCCTGGTGTTGGCTTAGTGGTTAGGGTGGTGGCTTGGGATCCCAGGGTCCTGAGTTCAAGCCCCGTTGGCTGCTGAATTAACACCTGGGGGTTGACTCAGCCTGTCATCCTTCCGAGGTCGGCGAAATGAGTACCAGTGTACTGGTCCCGGTGTATGCCCTGGTTAGAATAGGTGTACCATATCCCTGTGTGTCATAAGAGGCGACCAGGGTTGGCGTCAGGAAGGGCATCCGGCCATAAAACATTGCCTCAAGAAAAAGCCCAACCCCCTGCACAGCAGGGAAAAATGGCTGTAAAAACTTCTTCCTCCTCCGTTTTTGTCTCTCTCTTCCCTTTTTATTTATCAAGGGCATCCCTCGCTTCCCACGTGACTCATCCACTGTCGGTGGGGGCTCCCGCATTCCATTCCCCCCCCCCCGAGTTGCTTTTATGCCCATACAAGGCAAGAAATTCAGCTCAGGGATGCATCTGAAAATGCCCGCATTCCAGCGAGGCACAGGGGACACTCGCTGGTCTGGCAGCGTGTCCACCAACAACAGGCATTTTGTGGCTGTTGTTGTTGTTGTTGATTTTCCTAATACAAATCGCAGCGCATGTACATTAAATTACACACTTGACTCGGGTCAAAACCCTAACTGGCAACATGTACTTACCGATATAACTGAGCTAAAGGACCTGAATGTTGAGTGCGATAACTTTCAAAATCCACAACACTACCACCTCCACTTTTTACAGACTCGTCCCGAGTCGTTAAATTTGCGTGTGACCAGCATGTGTGAGTTTTCCCCGAATACATTTTATCTTCATATCCCTGAGTGCGACATTTTGTGTATCCGTGTCCCAAAAATAAACATCCTACTGCGCTGCGCAACTGACTGAACAAACTCACACAGACTCATTCGGACAACTTATCGACATTGCCGGCGCTACGACAAACATGCAGGGGGAGCAAAACTCACAATTTTTACCTTAACCTTATCCTTATACATTTTACACTAAACCATGGACTGATGGACTCTGTGGGAAAAAGGGGCATGTCAAGGTTAGTCAGTATATGAGGGTGAGCGCTCCGCAGCTGAAGGTCAGATGTCTTCGGGGCCTGGGAAAAAGGCCCCGTTGTCTGTCACAGAACCCTTTTCATGTTTTCAGCTGCTGGAGGCAACTCACCCCAACCCGACATGCCATATGCCATCCCACAGGCCATTCTTGAAGCAGGGATCCTGGCTGCACAAATGCAGTCTCTGGCTCATGTAATAAATAGTGGACTGAACACAAGAAGGTAGCCGGCTGCCAAATGCAGTCCCAGGCTTCCCCCTTGAAATGAACGCAGTCAAGCGGTGAACACAAGCACAGGGAGGTAGCCGGCTGCCCAAAGCAGTCCAAGGATTCCCCCTTGAAATGAACTGGATGACGCAAGCAAACACAAACGGTGCATGGGCTGCACCAATGCAGTTCCCGTGTGCGGCTGCCTGCTGGGCAGTCCCTGCAGAACACTGGATGGGCATTGACACAAGCAAACACAATGGTCAGCAGGGCTGCCTGTAGGGCAGTACCAGCAACTTGCACGATGATCCTGGCGCACATGGTGATGGATGGACATGGGGGCAAATGCAAACAAGGGCGAGCAGGCATGGGGTCAAGGCAGAGGCAGGCAGACAAGGCATGGCAAGGCAAGGCCAGAACAGGCCACTGTAGCCCAACAGGCCGGCAGGTGAAGCTGGCCGGCCTCTTGTCTCGTTCTGAGGTTTGTGGAGGGAGTGCGGTGGTGGCGGCCGCTCTGAAGGCGGGCTCGAACCTACCCTACTCTCTCCCTCCCAACCTACTGCCTTTGCCTGTCTCTGTCCATACCCACTCCATTAGTTTGCAAAACCAAATTTAGCCCCATCTTGTTTATTTACTCTCTTTATAAATTTGTCTCCCTAACCCCCTCTATTGTCTCTGTCCAGCTAACCTATCATGTCTCCGAGCCGACTCCCAACCCCAATGTTCCCTTCCTGGAGGGGAATAAGGGAGAGCTAGTGTCCTGTCTTGAGGCCCAATTAAGCCTCAGATTGGCCTCCTCAGATTTCAGCGATCTTTTTACCACGGTGAGTCCAGTGGCCCACCGAGAGCAAAGGGATGGATGGTGCGGAGGGGTACACCTCCCTATCTAAGCTAACATTTATTAACCTTAAACTACCCCGGGGATTTCAACAAACGACTCTCACTTAATCTATTGGTTCTACCAACCAAGATTCCCGTCACCTGTGTTGGTGTCCTCACAAATTTGGGACTTGCCCTCCAATTTTCACTCGTGCCCTTGCACGGTCTCATGGCTGGGCCGCGTTGCTCACTTGGCAGGAACTACCCTCTGCCGATTCTCCAACCATGGCACCCCCGGGCCCTGCGACTGTCTCCGAGCCTACCAGCTCCCTAAAATCTGGGGAGTGCCCTCCTCGGTTACTCCCCCTCAACGCTCACATGGCAGACTGGCGCAACGGGCCCCTTTCCCCGGGTGCCCATACCCACGACACTGCCCATGTGGCCATTGGCGCTACAGGCCCCGCTTCATGCCGGCCTACCCGTGCCCACTACGCTATCCGGCCCCTCTTGGGCCCTTGGCCGACCGCGGCCGACTCACCCGGTGTGCCCATTAAGCGATACTCACCATTTGCAGCCACTCTCCCAGCCCGTCAACTGGACTCCTGCACCCATTCAAACGGGTTTCGAGCCTTCATTCACACCAACAGCAAAACGACATCCATTTTGTCAATTTGGCTAACCCACTAACTAACATTACTCTGACCCCAGGGTCCCTTGGGTGGGAATCACTCCTCCCCCAAATCAGTCATCGCACCATGCATACCACATTCACTCCATACACTCAGCCCCGCTGGCCCTCACTCACTCATTGTACATTTTTCACTTTCCAACACATGTCATCGCTCATGTCATTGAACACTGCCATTCTGCTAACTGAGTCCCCTTGCTGACTCGTGCTCCCTCGTCATCCCTTAAACGAGTAGCACATACTTTTAACACTACGTAGCAA
Organism: Eptatretus burgeri; assembly: GCF_056783735.1. NCBI lineage: Eukaryota > Metazoa > Chordata > Myxini > Myxiniformes > Myxinidae > Eptatretus > Eptatretus burgeri. Next base: position 7,676 of record NW_028223552.1, read on the forward strand.
AGCTATGTCCCGACTACACATTCAAAGTCTGTGTCTCTTCAAAATCTCTTTTCCATTTCCCATCCTAAATCTAAACTAAAATCCCTCGAACTAATCATTCCATGGGCCCCATGAGGACTTGCCCCTGCCCCATGAAGCCGGTCTAACTATACTAACCCATCCCCCTAAATAGTGGTGTTCCTGTGCCCTAAGCAAGGGGGTCTCCTACCCCTTGTCCAGGAATCCTGTATACCCGAGGTGGCGAGGCTTGCCTTTCTCTTTTTTTTTTATGCGCACCAACGTGGCAATTCACAACCC
>NW_028223553.1:0-7928 GCF_056783735.1 Eptatretus burgeri
CAGCCCACTACCAACCCTTTACGTGAAGCAAGATGGGGATTCAATGGAGGAAAAGACGAAGCGAAGCGGGAGAACAGTTCAACAATAAAGCACATTTATTCGCGACGAACGGAAAGCACACACAAATACAATTCCACCAAATGCACACAAAAAAAAAGAAAACACAATTCCATTTACACAAAAGCAAACATAAAAGTGAAAACACAGTGCAGAGCTAATACCGACTACCGAGCACACGGCAACACTTATACAATTCTACTTCACAGACGGCGCCGACAACACATACCCAAAACCAAGGAAAAGAAATCCCCCAAGAATGGGGCAGGCCTGAGGCCGAGACCGGGTCGGGCCTACCCGTCTGGTGATGAGACGCGGAGCGGCGATGGCCCCGCAACCCGCGGGCCTCGTGGACAGTGCCTGGCAGGGGGTGGGAACGGGCCCCCTTGGTCGCACTATCTCAGCGCGGGGGGAAACAGGAGGGGGTTGCTGATGCTCGGGGTATAGAGGATCTTTATTATCCCTGGTGTGCGTCTCCACCTCGGCCAGGTCGCGCTGCCGGCCTCCCTCGGGCGTGCAGCTCCTGGCACCGACGCGAGCACCCCCTCGTCCGACTCTCTTCAGCTTCTCCAGCCACTGCAGGCTTCGGGCTCCAGACTTCTTTCGTTCTCGTTTGCGACTCTTTCTCCCTCCGACTCCTTCTCCGACTCTCTCTGACTGACGAACACCGTCCTTTTATCCCCCCGTAACTTCGCCTTTGACCCCCTCCCTTTGACCTTTCACCTCGCTCCCCATTGGCCCGAGAAAAAGTGGGCGTGAAGGCTTTTTGATCCACAAATTTGCATATATCGATCGTTCTGGGGGCGGGGCCAATTCGCCCCTCGCTCACCGATTGGACGGCAAAAAGTGGGCGTGTGTCGTTTTTGATCCGTTTTGAAGCACAAAATCAGTGATTTTGTACACGCCTGTTCGACGCGCGTTCTGCATGAGTCCAACACCGGTACCCACAGCGGGGCAAGAGCGGTGGCGATGCTACGGTTGTGAGGTGTGCGTGAAGGTCGTGGCGGTTGTGGTGAAGCGGTGGTTGTGGTCGGTGGTTGATGTTGTGGTTGTGATCATGGCGGTTGGTCCAAAATAAAGATAGTAAAAGAAAAACGGCTATCCTGAAGAGTCGCAGCTCGCATAAATGACATGTATTCCCACTAGACAACGGGTTCGGGCCTAACTACACATGTACTTACCGAGATACCTCACCTAAGGGACCTGAATGGTGGTTTGCGAATCTGGTAACCACAACACTACCCCCTTCCCTTTTTACAGACTCGTCCCGAGTCGTCAAATTTTCGTGTGCCATCATGTGTAGTTTTCCCCTAGTACATTTTACCTACGGATCCCTGAGTGCGACATTCATGGTATTCGTGTCCCCAAAATAAATAACCTGAGGGCTGCGTAACTACCTAAACAAACTCACTCACACGGACGACTTAAATAAAATTGCCGGCGCTAAGACAAACATGCCGGGGGCGCACTCATATGTACAGTACATCTTACCTTAACTTACAAATTTTACACTAAACCATGGCCCAGGATCATTGAACTCTGCAAAAAGAAAGCAGTTAGCAGGGAGCCAGGCTGCCTGCATGCAGTCTCTGGCTCAAAACAATGCAGGTGACAGGGAACGTGGCTGGCTGCTCACACGCAGTCCAAGGCCTTCCCTTTTGAACTGAACGCAGTGAACCACAACGGTGCTTGGGCTGCACAACGCAGTCTCCGTGCCAGCTCAAGTGGCACACGCAATGAACACAACGAATGGATGGATGGACACAAACACGGTGCACGGGCCGCCACTGCAGGCCCGTGTTGTTGCTGCCAACAGGGCAGTTCTTGCAGCTTGCAAACTGTTGCCTTGATCCTGGCGCACATGGCAATGAACAGGGGGGTGGGGCAAAGCAAAAATTGAACGGGGCTGGTGAACGTGGGCAGTGGGCATGGCATGGCAAAGGTGAGCAGGCAAACACAGCCCGCAGAAGAAGGCCGCTGCAGGCAAACATAGCGGGCAGATGAACTGGCCGGCACAGGCCTTGAAGTACCACAGCTGCAGACGAAGTGGCCGGCACAGGCCTTGCAGCAACACAACAGCTGCCGATCAAGTGGGCCGGCACAGGCCTTGAAGTAACACAGCCAGCAGATGAAGCTGGCCAGCCTTTGCCGTTCAGTGGAGGTTGGTGGAGGGAGTGCGGTGGTGCTGGCCACTTGGAAGGCGGGCTCGGACCTACCTACCTGTCTCCCTCCCAACCTATCGCCTTTGCCTGTCACTGTACATACCCACTCCCTTAATTTGTGAAAAACCAATTTAGCCCCCTTAATTTTTTTTTTATTTTTTTTATTTTTACTTCCCCACTATAAATCGTCCCCTAACCCCCTTTATCGTCCTTGTTCGGCTAACCTATTCTGTCACCTAGCCTACTCCCAACCCCTACGTTTCCCTTCCCGGAGGGGAATAAGGAGAGCCTAACGTCCTGTGTCGAGGCCCAACGAAGCCTCAGAATGGCCTCCCCAGAGTTCGGCGATCTTAACACCAAGTGGGTCCAGCGGCCCACAACGACAACGAGGGGATGGATGGTGCGGAGTGGGTACATCTCCTAATCTACCCCTAACCATTTAACTGTTAAACTACCCTGGGGCTTTCAACAAGCGCCTCTCGCTTAAACTATTGGTTCTAACAACCCAGATTCCCGTCGCCTGTGTTGGTGTCCTCACAATTTCGGGCCTCGCCCCCCAATTTTCTCTCCGTGCCCTCACACGGTCTCCTGGCTGGGACACGTGGCTCCCTTTGGCAGGCACGACCCTCTGCCGAATCTCCCGCTATGGCACCCCCGGGCACTACACTGCCTCCGAGCCTACCAGCTCCCTAACACCGGGAGTGCCCCCATGCAGCACCTCCCCTGAAACGCACACGTGGCAGGCCGGCCTCCCGGGCCCCTTTCCGAGGGTCACCCGTGCCCACTGCACTGCCCACGCGGCTAATGGCGCCCCGGGCCCCCGCACCAAGCAGGCGCACCCGTGCCCACTACTCTATCCCGGCCCCCCATGGGCCCATGGCCTACCGCGGCCGACTCGCCTGGTGCCCGGGGTACCCACTCAGCGATACTCACCTTTCGCAGCCACGCTCCCAAGCCCGTCAACAGGGCTCCTGCACCCCTCCAAATGGGTGTCGAGCCTACTTTCCCACCAACAACAAAACGACCTCCATTTTTCAATTTGACTAACCCAGCTAACTCACTTTACTCTGACCCCGGGTCCCTTGGGCAGGGAGTCACTCCTCCCCCAATCACTCATCGCACCATGCATTCCCCATTCACTCCATACACACAGACCCGCTGGCCTCACTCACTCACCAAGTACTCACCTCACAACTCACCAACACACACACCGCTGAACTCTGCCATCTTTCTAACTACATCCCCTAACTAACTCGTGCTCCCACGTCGTCCCTTATACTACAGCACGTTCCTTTTAACACTACGTAGCTAAACTACGTCAACTCTACACATCCACAGTCTGTCACTGTCTCCAATAAATCATTTTATTTCCCAACCTAAATCTCACTAAATCCCTCTACCTAATCCATTCCACGGACCCCATGAGGACTTACCCCTGCCCCATGAAGTCGGTCTAACTAAGCTAACCCTTCCCCCTAACTAGTTTTCATCCTGTGCCCCGGGTAAGGGGGTCTTTCACCCCTTGCCCAGGAATCCTGTACACCCGAAAGTGAGGCTTGCTTTTCTTTTTTTTTCATGCGCAGCACCTGCGCGGCAACTCGCGCACTTTGCACCTGCCCGTGACGTCATGCAGCTGCACGTGTTCCTCGTCCCTCCTTGGACGGTGCCATCCGGCAGAGATACCCCTCCTGCCGGATTCCAACCCCACGTGCAGCCATGACGCCACCGTGCGCAAAAAAAAAAAACAAGCCCCACGTCTCGAGGAGTTCCCCACGCGAACACATGTGCTTTGCCCGTTGGAGCTCAACACACACGATCGCGTGGAGAACCCGTCCGGTCCAAATCCATTTACCTGCCTAAACTTTGTCCGTCCGCGGGATCGGCAAATCCACCGCGTGCGTTTCCGGACCGGGACTTCACTCTCGCAAGCGAGCACGTGGTGGTCTCGTGCGTTGCACAGCACGAACCGCGTGCTCACTGCTGAGTCAACCCGGCACGGTCTCTGGAAACAACTACAGCCGCTGCCCGGCTTTCTCTCCTCTGTCGCCGTCGTCGTCTCCATTTCACCCACGCACACCTGCGTGTTCACGACGCACACAGTCCCTGCCATCACATTCACACCGGGAGATGCGGCTGCGTGCTCCCGCATGCCAGCTCGACATCTCCCTCATATACCGCTCTCTCACACACACGGTCTCCCTTGCACACAGCGACCTTGCTGCACGGCCGTTCACTCACGCGTGCCTCACTACTCTCACACCGTGCCTCATCCACACACGCGGGGGCACTCACCCGCGGTACCTCACTCATACACACGGCGACACTCACACACGCGGTCTCTTCCACACACCGTCCCTCACTCACACACGCGGGGGCACTAACCCGCGGTTCCTCACTCACACTGGCCGTTTCATCCACACACGCGGGGGCACTAACCCGCGGTTCCTCATCCACACTCCGTGCCTCACTCACACACGCGGGGGCACTCACCCGCGGTACCTCATCCACACTGGCCGTTTCACTCACACACACGGCCTCTTCCACACACGGTGCCTCATCCACACACGGCGTGCTGGGAAGCACGTACTCCGGCACCATCGCCACCACACCACTCACACGTGGTGCCTCACTCATACTGGCCGTTTCACTCACACACACGGCCTCACTCACACACGGTGCCCCATCCACACCCGGCGTGCTGGGAAGCACGCACTCTGGCACCATCGCCACCACACCACTCACACACGGGGTCGCTTCCACACACGGTGCCGCACTCACACCTTGCACCACACACACAGGGACAACCACACCAGGGATTTGTGTGCCCTGGTCTCCGGGGCCTCCTGCCCCCAAGCTCTCCGTGCACCCGTCCCCAGCACTCGTCCCCTCAACCTCGCAAAGCACGGCCGAACTCACCTGGTCGTGACTCGCCTCAAGGGGCATACTCCCTCCCCTCCGTTCCTGGAGGAGGCCATCCAGGCCTCGCACCGGGTCCCAACACGCTCCGCGAGCTCAACCCCATTGTCCTCCACTACCTCCACGTGTGTGCGTGCGCGTCACTTACCCCGTCTTCATCGTGTAGTCTTCCCTCTATCGTTCCCATCTCCCGTGTCTCTGCCAACTCTTGCCTTTACCTCCCTTGTCTCAACTATTATTTCTGTTGTCGTCACCTCGTGTCTCGTCTCACCCGTTTTGGTCTCCCCATTTAATTTTTCCCTTTCGGTCATCGTCACGACCCTCGCCAAACACGTTCCACGCAATTATTTTCACCCGCCTCCACCGCGGGCCTGTCAACCGTTGCACCCCCACCCAGCTCGTTTGCTCCCACACGTGGAGAGTCGCCATTTTTATCTCCCCGGTCACGGCCTTCATGCCACGCCTGCAGGCTTCGGCCCATGTTCTGCGTCTCACCCGCAGCTTTTTCATTTCCTCCTTCATGTTTGTTTCCATTCCGTTCATTTTTGTATCCATCTTTTTGTTTATTTGTTGTGTATTCGCATCCATCGTCGTTTTCACTTCATTCATTTCGTTTTTCATTTCATTTGTGTTTGCATCCATTTTTTTTTTCATTGCCGCCAGCAGCATGGCTATAGTTGGGCCATGTTGGATGCACTCAGCTGAGCCGTTTCGGCAAGGGTTGGGGAAGGGTCTTGGTGGAGAGGGGTGGGGGGAGGTGTCATACACTGCGGCCGCTGCCGCACCCATTTCAGGTTCTGGGTTCAGTTGGGCGAGTCCGTGTTCCTGCACAATCAACATTTCCTGCTCGGGGATTCCATCCTGGACCATGGACTCTACATTATTACACATATACATTTCTAATACCCCCGGCTCCCGCTCGCCTTGAGACGCCATCTTGCTTCTCGTGAAGGGTTAATTTGCTCGCTCGTAATTTGGAGGGAATCGGGGGTCGCTTCTCACCCCTGGACCGATTCCCGTGAATTTAGCCGGAGACAGGAGAGCCTGTTGTCCCGCTCTCCAATACCAGTGCCGCGAGGAGGGCGATGAGTTTATATCGCACGACCTGACACCAGTGTTGCGGATTTCGCGCCCGCCGGCGTGCGGACGGCCACGTAACTCGAATCGCGGCACGTCGCCCACCGGACGGACAATCCAGTCGTGACCCTCTCGGACTAACGCCGGGAACCAGTCACGGGTGGACCTTTCGGTCTCACCGCGATCGAGCCAATCAGCCCCCGCGTGGGATAGGGTTGCTCGCCAAATTCGACCTACCTAAGTACCCACGCGGAGGGTAGACCGGGCGATCGCACCTCGCCGCAGGTCGACTTCGGTTCACGGGCCATAGCGACCCGTTCATTACTATCAGAATAACCGGCGTTCGTATGCGTCGACCTCGACGGTTCGATTAATTATCGGGCGTATTCAGCCCACTACCAACCGCTTTACGTGAAGCAGATGAGGGTTCAATGGGGGAAAAAGGCATGGCAAGCGAAGGCGGGAGAACAGTTCAACAATAAAAGCACATTTATTCGCGGCACACGGGAAGCACACAAATACAATTCCACCAAATGCACACATAAAAAAGAAAACACACTTCCATTTACACACAAAAAGAAAGCAAACATAAAAGTGAAAACACAGTGCAGAGCTAATACCGACTACCGAGCACACGGCAACACTTATACAATTCTACTTCACAGACGGCGCCGACAACACATACCCAAAACCAAGGGGAAAAGAAATCCCCCAAGAATGGGGCAGGCCTGAGAGCCGAGACCGGGTCGGGCCTACCCGTCTGGTGATGAGACGCGGAGCGCGATAGCCCCGCAACCCGCGGGCCTCGTGGACAGTGCCTGGCAGGGGGTGGGAACGGGGCCCCCTTGGTCGCACTATCTCAGCGCGAGGGGGGGGAAACAGGAGGGGGTTGCTGATGCTCGGGGTATAGAGGATCTTTATTATCCCTGGTGTGTGCGTCTCCCACCTCGGCCAGGTCGCGCTGCCGGCCTCCCTCGGGCGTGCAGCTCCTGGCACCGACGCGAAGCACCCCCTCGTCCGACTCTCTTCAGCTTCTCCAGCCACTGCAGGCGGACTCCAGACTTCTTTCGTTCTGAACTTTGCGACTCTTTCTTCCTCCGACTCCTTCTCCGACTCTCTCTGACTGACGAACACCGTCCTTTTATCCCCCGTAACCCAGCCTTTGACCCCCTCCCCTTTGACCTTTCACCTCGCTCCCCATTGGCCCGAGAAAAAGTGGGCGTGAAGACTTTTTGATCCACAAATTTGCATATATCGATCGTTCTGGGGCGGGGCCAATTCGCCCCCTCGCTCACCGATTGGACGGCAAAAAGTGGGCGTGTGTGGTTTTTGATCCGTTTTTGAAGCACAAAATCCGTGATTTTGTACACGCTGTTCAACGTGCGCCCTACACGAGTCAGCATCGGTGCCCATGAGTGGCGCGAGATAGCGGTGATGCGATGGTGGCGAGTTGTGACGGTAAAGGTCATGGCGGTTGTGGTGAAGCGGCGTTGTGGTTGGTGGTTGTTGTTGTGGTTGTGATGGTGGCGATTGGTCCAAAATAAAGATAGTAAAAAAAAACGGCTATCCTGAAGAGTCGCAGCACGTATAAATGACATGTATTCCCACTAGACAACGGGTTTGGGCCCTAACTACACACATGCACCGGGAGAGATACCTCACCTAAGGGACCTGAATGGTGGTTTCTGCGAATCTGGTAACCACAACAATATATAT
>NW_028223554.1:5000-7921 GCF_056783735.1 Eptatretus burgeri
GTGTTTCTCTTTCTCTTTCTCTTTCTCTTTCTCTTTCTCTTTCTCTTTCTCTTTCTCTGTCTCTCTCTCTCTCTCTCTCTGTCTCTTTCTCCTTCTCCTTCTCCTTCTCCTTCTCCTTCTCCTTCTCCTTCTCCTTCTCCTTCTCCTTCTCCTTCTCCTTCTCCTTCTCCTTCTCCTTCTCCTTCTCCTTCTCCTTCTCTCTCTCTCTCTCTCTCTCTCTCTCTCTCTCTCTCTCTCTCTCTCTCTCTCTCTCTCTCTCTCTCTCTCTCTCTCTCTCTCTCTCTCATACCGGGCTCATATTGAATGAACCTTGATCGGAAGCAGTTGCAAAAGTAAAGTGGAGGGTAAATGCGACTTTTACGTAAACTACACGAAATGGCAGACAGTTCATAAGGTGTGGCGTTCATCAGAGAAACATCATCGCGAGGCAAACAGTGCGGACCAAGGAAAACTATAAAGTTGTTGGACAAGATAGAAGAATTATATGAAATGTCCACAAATACTCTTTTTCTACAATAACTCAACTAAAACCTGTCCTTCACCAGCGACAATTACAAATCGGAACCATCTTGTTACAAATTCAAAATCAAAGAAAATTTTTTTTCCTTGTAAATAAATCAACTGCATGACGTCAGTAGTTTTGAAATACATTGACTGAATTCAAAAGTTTATGTGAAAATATTCATTACATACCTTCCACAAATGTCCCCAGGCCCAGGAGAGGGATAGAAAGGCCATTGTTCAAAGGAATTTTGGCTTCTGATGCAGACATGGCTTTTGTGAAAAGCAAAGTTGAGTTCAGGCAATGTGGGAGAGAGAGAACCTTAATATTTACTTTGAACTAAGTCCACCCACACGTTTAATCTATTGCTTTTTGCTCCACCTCTCAATGGAGATAGTTCTTCTTTTCCAACCGCCCCTGTTCCCATGGAATAAACATCATACACGGACGTGTATGTACAAACATACATACCCAGACTCGGTAGTTTAGTGGTTAAGTTAGTGACGTCTGGGAGGTCAATGGTTCAAACCGATCGGGCGAGTCATATCAAAAACTTTGAAAAAAACTAGGACACCAGGTGGAGCGCATACCTCCACCACGAAATCCCTGATCCAGTAGAACATCTCGGTCCCAATAAATATCTCGTTTTTGGCCCCATCTATCAGTGGTGAAGAATCACTTAGAATTAAATAATTCTCATATCTGGATCCGCATTCGAATCTTCACCAAAATTGAATTAACTATTCCTTGCAACGCAGCCAACATGTCCACAAAATTTCATCCGAATCCGTCCACAAGTTTTTGAGATATCCTGCTCACAAACAAGCAGACAAGTGGTCCGATGGGTGAAAACATAACCTCCTTCCACCTTCGGTGGTGGAGGTACAAATGAAACGTTTCATTAACATCACGGCAGGACAGCCGAGAAGTAGGCATGTTCACTCTAAGTAGTCTCGCCTGGGTTCGAATCCCGATTCGGCAATAAACTGTCATCCTGGTGTTTCACAGGCAGGATGAATTTAATTATCAATGTGTGTAGCGTCTAGTCTCTTGGATGGACGTTAAACTGGGTGTTCCATCTGATGGAATACCTCCTCTTTTGTCCCCCACCATACTCTCCCCTCTCCCTCTCTCACCCCTCTACTTCTCTCCTGCCTATCCCACGCCTCTCTTTCCCACTCACATTCCTCTCTCCCTCCCATCCGTATGCCCCCTATCCCTCTCTCCCTCTCCCTCCTCCCTTAATATTCCTGTCAGTGAAGCAACGGACTGTATTTGCTAGTATATGAATATGTGAAATGTTTATTACTTGGTAAAAAAAATAGTTTTCACCAAGTGTGTTGGTCTGTAAGCTTTGTCTGTCTGTTGGGTCGCCGAAATAGGTGACCCTTATTGTTGGGTCGCCGAAATAGGTGACCCTTATTGTCAGTAATTCTGTCTGTTTGTTTGGATGTTTGTTTGTTTGTCATCAGCATAAATGGTAGTAAACGTGGGCCGATTTTGACCAAACTCGGGTGGTCGGTACATCTTGTGACCTTGTACTTTGGAAATTGTGATGGTTGCTAGGGATGCTTTGGTTCCCTAGCAACAACCGAAAAACCTTCAAAATCGGTACCGTTCATGCGAAATCAATTCCGAAAGCCATTATCCCACGTAGGGTTATGAAATTTGGCACAAATGATCTGCAGGTGATGCTCTATCAAATATATTCCGGTTTTTGTGATATATGGAATACTTTACCCAGAGCGCCCCCTACAATTAGGGTATGCGTGAAAATTGGTGAAAATTGAAGGCCCCCTAGCGACCAGGTGAGTGCATCGATACGAATGGAACTTTGCAGGTTCATGGTACTCAATGAGTACTACAACTTTATCTCAGGACATATTGACCGATTTCGCTTAGGTCAGGGGTCAAAGGTCAATTAGTGCAAAAATCGATAATATGCGAGAGCTGGAGGTGCCTTCGCAAAAAATGCTACTCCTAGTCTTTCTGTTTGTCTGTATGTTTGTTTGTTTGTTTGTCACACGATATTTGGCCACAGTTTTCAAACAATTGTTCTGAAAAATTTTATGTGTGTGTAGGCGACCAGCCAAGCACAGCAACGCTTAATTTTGGTGAAGATCTGAATCCGGATCCGGATATGAGAATTTTAAACTGATTTTTCACCATTGAGAGATCGGGTCAAAAACGATATGTAGCACGATATCTCAAAACGTTATGGATGGATTCACACGAAACTTGGTGGACACGTTTGGTGTGTGACAAGGACGAATTGATTCGATTTTGTTTCAGGTCCAGATTCATATCCGACCTATCAGTGGCATACAAAATGTAAACTATTCACTATTCAGCCTGGCGGAGGTAGTGTCATTCCGTTTCGCCAAGTTGTCACTCCACGAGTGATTTTTAATTTGATTGT
>NW_028223555.1:0-7833 GCF_056783735.1 Eptatretus burgeri
CCCAGGCCAAGGGGGTCTTCCACCCCTTGCCCAGGGATCCTGTTCACCCGAAAGTGAGGCTTGTTTTTTTTTTTTTTCCTTCCATCGCGCAGCACCAGCGCGGCAACTCGCAACCTGCGCACCAGCGCGGCAATTCACAGCCGCGCACCTGTAGCGTGACGTCATGGCAGCTGTTCGCGTCCCTCGTCCCTCTTGGACGGTACCATCCGGCAGGGATTCACCCTCCTGCCGGATTCCAACCACGCACGCAGCCATGACGTCACCCGGCGCATAAAAAAAATACAAGCCCCACGTCTCGAGGAGTTCCCCACGCGACCACATGTGCTTTGCCCGTTGGAGCTCAACACACGCCCGCGTGGAGAACCCATCCGGTCCAAATCCGTTTACCTGCCTAGACTTTGTCCGTCCGCGGGATCGGCAAATCCACCGCTGGCGTTTCCGGACCGGGCTTCACTCCCGCAAGCGAGCACGTGGGGGCCTCGTGCGTTGCACAGCATGGACCTCGCGCTCGCTGCTGGCTGAACCCGGAGCGGTCCCCGAAACAGCTACAGCTGCTACCTGGCTTTCTTTCCTCTGTCGCAGTCTCCGTCGCCATTCAACACACGCACTCCCGCATGCCACAACGCTCACACACCACTCCATCACATTCACACCGGGAGACGCGGCTGCATGCTCCCGCATGCCAACCGACATCTCCCTTACACACAGCGACCTTACACACGCTGTCTCCCTCACACTCGGCCGCTCACTCACTCGGGCCATTTCCCTCACACAAACCATACCACTCACACACGCGGGGGCACTCGCCCGCGGTGTCTCATCCACACACGACATGCTGGGAAGCACGCACCTCGGCACACTCGCCACCACACCACTCACACACGGGGTCGCTTCCACACACGGGGGCGCACTCACACCTGGGGTCTTTGTCACCCACGCCCTTGCACCCGTGCTATGCATGCGTTGCAGCACGCATTTCGCCACACTCGTGAACACACACCGGGACAACCACACTGGGGATTTGTGTCCCCATAATGGGGTACGGGCCTCTATACCCCCCAAGCTCTCCGTGCACCCATTCGCAGCACTCCTCCCCTCGAACTCGCAAAGCACGACCGAACCCACCTGGTCATGATTCGCCTCAAGGGGGCATACTCCCTCCCCTCGTTCCTGGAGGAGGCTATCCAACTGCTCACACCAGGTCTCGACCCAGTCCGCCAGCTCACCATTGTCCTCCACTACGTGTGTGTGTGTGTGTGTGTGTGTGTGTGTGTGTGTGTGTGTGTGTGTGTGTGTGTGTGTGTGTGTGTGTGTGTGTGTGTGCGCGCGTGCGTCTTTAGTTTCTTCCACCCCGTCCAATTCACCCTCTATCTCCCGTGTCTCTGCCAACTCGGTCACTTCTTCACTCTTTACCTCCCTTGTCTCCACTATTTTTATTTCCTTTGTCGTCACCTCATGTCTCGTCTCACACGTTTCGGTCTCCCCACTTAGTTTTTCCCTCTCGGTCACCGTCACTTCTTCCGTCACGACCCTCGCCCAACACGTCTCCCGAATTACTTTGTCCTCACCCGCCTCCACCGCGGGCCTGACAGCCGTTGCACTCCCTACCAGCTCGTTCGTCCCCACATGTGGTGTCGCCATTTTGAGCTCCCCGGTTGTTGCCTTCATGCCCGCCTGCAGGCTTCGGCCCATGTTCTGCGTCTCACCCCGCATTTCTCTCATTTCTTCCTTCATTCCATTCTTCACCTGTTGTAAATTCGCATTCATTTGATTATTCATCCTGCACACATTTGTTTTTATTTCATTCATTTGTTGTGTATTCGTATCCATTTTTCTCATCAATGCCTCAAACATTTACATCGTCCGATCCGTGGGCGAATTCGCACGCGGGGTCCGTTCGTCTGCCACCCCAGCCACTGCGCCCATTTCGAACGCTGGGCTCAGTTGGGGGGGGGGGGGTTCGTGCTCCCGCACAACCAACATTTCCTGCTCGGTGTTCTCATCCTGGGCCATGGATTCCACACATTCTAAAACCATTTCTAATACCCCCGGCTCCCGCTCGCCTTGAGACGCAATCTTATTTCTCATAACGGGTTAATTTAGCTCGCTCGTAATTTGGAGGGAATCGGGGGTCGCTCCTCTCAACCCTGGACCGATTCCCGTGAATTTAGCTGGAGACAGGAGAGTGTTTTCCCGCTCTCTTGCACCAGTGTCGCGAGGAGGGGGATGGGTTTGCGTTCCACGACCTGACACCAGTGTTGCGAGGAGGGGGATGTGTTTGTGTCCCACGACCTGACACCAGTGTTGTGAATTCGCCCCTGCCGGCGTGCGAACGGCCACATGACTCGAATCGCGGCACGTCACCCATCGGACGGACAATTCTGCCGTGACCCTCTCGGACTAACGCCAGGAGCTTGTCACGGGTGGGCCTTTCGGCCTCACCACGATCGTGCCAATCGGCCACCCGCGTGGGATAGGGTTGTTCGCCAAACTCGACCGACCTAAGTATCCACGCGGAGGGTAGACCGGGCGATCGCACCTCGCCGCAGGTCGACTCCGGACACGGACCACTTAAGCGACCCACTCCGTACTATCGGGATAACCGAGCGGTGTTATCGTCGGCCTCGACGGTTCCGATTAATTATCGGGCGTATTAAGCCCACTACCAACCCTTTACGTGAAGCAAGATGGAGATTCAATTGAAGAAAAGACGAAGTGAAACGGGAAAACAATTCAACATGATGCACATTTATTCTGTGACACACGGAGAGCACACATATACAATTAAAACAATTATGCACAAAAAGCAATTGCTACAAAAGAAACACAACAATGCAGATCTACAACCGACTACGCGTACACACGGCAACACTTACATAGTTTTACTTCACCAGACTGGCGCCACACACACACGTTTACACAGAAACAAAAGAAAAGGGCCACCCTCAAAGACAAGGGGGCAGACAGGGCCTGTGGTCCAATATTTGCGCGGGACCTGAAAGAGCGGTCAGATCCGCAAGACCGGGTGGATCCTACCCGTGTCTTTGTGATGAGCCACAAATGTGGCAGCGCGGCGGTGCCCCGACTTCGTGCTCCTTCGCGGGTTTCGTTGGCACTGCTTGGAGTGGGGCGGGAACGGGGTCCCTTTTTCGCACTATCTCTGCGCGGGGGAAAAAGGGGGTGGGGGAGGATTGTTGATGCTCTGGGGAAAGTATAGCTGGCTTGCTTGGATCCCATGACGAGCGATTCCACCGCGACCTCGTCGCCGACCGCCGTCTTCCTTGCCTCGGACCCGAACTCCTCGGTCTCTTCCCCCAATTCTCCTCAGCCGACTGCCGAAAACCACCGGGACGCCCTCGCCTCCTGACTCCACTCTCCAAACTGACTCTGCCCAAAACACTCTCCGCTCTTCCAAGGCCGACTCTGCTCAAACCGCCTCTGCCCAGATTCGCCCGGCGCTTTATAGGCCGGCAGGAGAACCCAAATGCAAATTTCCGGATCAGAACGAGCTCGGGGGCGGAGCCACGCTCGCCCATTGGACGGAGAAAAAGGGGCATGAGTCTCCCCTGATCCTAGAATTTGCATATCTCGATTCCACACAGACGCGCCTGGAGGCAGGGCCAAACCGCCCCGTGCTTGCTGATTGGACGGATCAGAAGTGGGCGTGTAGCATTCCTGATCCGAATTCTCCTCGGAAAGGCCGCATTTTGCACTCGCGGCTCGGTGCGCGTCCCGTACGAGCCCAGGACAGCCTGACGCTCGGTGCTCACAAGTGGTGCGGGAATGGCCGCAGAAGGAGAGAGGTGAAGGTGGTGGAGGGTTTATGGTGGTGGTTTATGGCCATGGTGCCGTTTGGAATGGCGGTGATGCGATGTTTGCGGGAGCGAGTTGTGAAGGTAAAGATCGTGGCTGTTGGCGTTGTTGTTGTTGTGAAGCGGCGTTGTGGTTGGTGGTTGTTGTGTGATGGCGGTTGAGACGTGGTTGGTTCAAAATTAAGATAGAACAGAAAAACGACTATCTCAAAGCGTCGCAGCCCAAATGAATCACATTTATACCCTCTAAACAACGGGTTTGGGGCTAACTACACATGTACTTACAGAGATATCTCACCTACGGGACCTGAATGGTGGTTTGCGAATTTCCTCAACCACAACACTATGCAAGTTTCAGGAATAGCTGATGAAAAGAAATAGTTCTTCCTGAAAGTATTAATAATTGTCAAAAATGATTAGTTTTTAAGATCCTGATTATCCTGATCCTCTATCGCCGGCCTTGAAATACAAAAACATAGGGAAAGGTCACAGGATGCAATTACATACCGGGGGAAATTGACCTT
Source organism: Eptatretus burgeri (assembly GCF_056783735.1). Classification (NCBI taxonomy): domain Eukaryota; kingdom Metazoa; phylum Chordata; class Myxini; order Myxiniformes; family Myxinidae; genus Eptatretus; species Eptatretus burgeri. The sequence continues at coordinate 4,337 of NW_028223555.1, forward strand.
AATCCCTATCTAATTAACACAGCACCACCACCCCACCCCCAATGTGGTGACAGGTAATGCTTAAGCTCAGCTTCCCTTCTTAATTTACATCGAGATGTCTCCTTCATGTCCACGGACCAAGCATCTTTGGACAATCCTAACTTTGCTATGAAATTCCTCCATCTACCCCCACAACCATAACAATATCTTCCACGATGTTGCAGCAAAGCCACACCCGATTTCGCAACCTAATGTATAAGAATGGATCTGAAGATGAAAGGAGCTCTCTGAGCATTCATAACAGAGATGGCCTTTTCCAAAAAATGAGAACCATAGTACATCTGTGGAATGGTTTATCAAAAAGCTAGAGAATGGAGAAAAAGCCTGATGCCACTGGTTGCTCTATTCATGTTCACTGGACACCGTGGATTGCTTCTGCTGCTGCCTTTTCAACCCTGTTAGTAGCTCCATCGCCAAGAATGAGGGATTTAACAAGTGGAGGAATTTAAAACCTCAAGTATCTGAGCAAGAACAAAGGCCAGGTCATGATGAGGCATCTATGAAGTGGAAAGAGATGTGTATTTACTTGGAAAGAGGAGTAACAATATATCATGACATCCAACATCATATTTAAGATGATGTGGAAAAGTTGTGCAGCATTCTCAAACATGTTATTGATGGAATAAAATCTCACTTTTTGTGGGCATCGAGAGACTCTCACGCGAAACGACTAATAACCCGGGGAATTTCCTGGCATTGATGAAACTGTTAGGGAAATATGATCTGGTAATGAGAGTATTTGACGAACGTTCAAGATGGCCCCCACCACATACCTTTTCCCACCATTCAAAACTAATTTAGACAACTTTTGGATCGCCGGGTCAAGTCGATCATTATCAAGGAAGTCGAAACTGCAAAATTTGATGCCCTCATCTTGGAAAATACTCCAGATCAATCACACATTGATCAGATGTCTTCGATCCTAAGATATGTCCATATCTCCCGTGGGGAAGTGAAAGTCAAGGAGTCCTTGATTTCATGCATCTCGAAGGCAAGATGGCTAATGCTTTAAAACAAACAAATCGTCAGCACGCTGAAAGACGATGGCCTTGAACACATGAACCTCCATGGTTAAGGGAACACAACAATGCCACTATGATTGTCGGGGTTCACCATGGCGTTCAACAGCAATCACCGATATCAATCCAAAGGCCGTCTTCATTCACTGCACCAAACATTTTCTAAATTTGACTGGGGTACAATCCACTGCAACTACAGTGAACTACAGTGGGTTTTTTGGGACAATTGAACAACTTTACTAAAGGCCCAGTCACACCTTGAAGTTTTAGCCAGCAATGGCAACGTATCAAAATGCATGTAAAACGCTGGCTTACGTTGAACTTTTGATGTTTTTTTTTTTTAAGATTCAGACGTATTCATAACGAGTTGGTCGTATGCATAACATATTAGTCACGGACACAGAACGTTTTGTTGTCTTATAGAAACCTTATACCAACGAATGCTTAGCCTGTTGTCGGCGTTCACAACCTATGCCCAACGATAGTCTAACTTATGCATAGCGCGCTGCACGTATCGCCGACGATGACGTGACGAAGCCTATTAAAAGGCTGCCGCACAACGATTCAAATCATAACCGCCGGAGAAATGGAAGTGTCAACATCACAGTCACACCTTGGCGATCTTGCCAGCGTATGCCGACCTCTGAAAAATGCGTCTAAAACGCTGGCGCACGTCGAATACGGTATGGGTAAGTTTGGTATATGTGAATAGAACGCTAAAGTACGCTATCATACGTCGTATTAAGTGGAGTACGTCTTGTAATTATAAACGTGTTAAACATTTTACGACGTACTTGCTGTATGACACACGTTCCGCATGCGATGGGAATAAGTTGTACGCACGATATGCGAACGTTGGCACACGTCGACAAAAGTTACTTGTAAGGTACTCATAAGTCGAAACACGTCAAGGTAATGGTTAGTGTCAGTGTTCCAGACTCCCTGGTTTTTTTTATTTTTTATTTTTTTTTCGATATGACGGTGATGTTGACACTTCGATTACTGGTGCGGTTATGATTTAAATCGTTGAGCGGCAGCCTTTTAATTATATTATATTATAACCGCATTAGAACGCTGACATAAGTCTTAAAATTTCAAGCATGGAAAATTTGAGGACAACCGAAAAGTACAACGTTTAAAGCCAGCGTACTACGACATATGGCAGTGTTTTTCAGCATGCTCTCAATGTTATCAAAACTTACCCATAACGTATTCGACGTGTACCAGCGTTTTACACAAATTTTCCAAAAATTGGCATAAGCTGGCTAAAACGTCAAGGTGTGACTGGGCCTTAAACGGTGAAAAATCTTCAAGCAGTTTGTGTCAGGGAAGACTGTGAAGCGAGTTTGTGAGATCCGATGGAGCTTCAAGCGTGATGCAATTGACACTGTATGGTCCGAACTGTAAGAAACATCTGAAGCCAAAGAACAGCTTCGTGATAGTAATGCTGAGACACAGAACACAGTCAGATGCAGATATTTTATTGAATAGCAGGATGAATGACCTACATTTTCACCATATACCTATCATTTTGGAAGCCAATGCTAACTGAGATTCATGACATGCAAAACATTCTCCAAATGGCTGGGCTGGGGTGAGATGCCTCTGCTGCCAAGTTGTGGGCCCTTCCTTTATTCATGCAAAATGAATGAGATAACATTGGAGAGGAGGCAAAAATTTAGGATTCCAATTTTTGCGACCAAATGTGAATCTCCAGAAAGCGGTGAATGAGGAAGAAGAAAATGGCAGAAGAACGTGCTGTGGACATAGGTCTCTCATTACATGATGAGATCAAATGGGAGTAGTATGAAATTTTGGATCAGCTGCACAAGGAAGTGACCTGATGCATCCATCAGATTAGTGACATGAACATTGAGTTTGGGTTTCTCACGTCACTCAGTTACCTGATGGACCTATACAACGACAGCAACATTGTCATGAAAATCCACTTCTCACAGAGACGTACGACAATATAATCACCAGCGCGATACAGAGAGAGATTCATCATCTTCGTCGACACATCAAACTGTATGAGAAAAGCACTGGGAAGGAAACGGTGGACTGAAAGGCAAATGGAATCCTTATATATGGTGTGAAGTGAGGATTTGAGGAATCTTTCCCTGAGATACCCATCATACAGAGGACATTTCTCACCATGTGTGTGAGCATTGCTGCATGTGAGAGGAGCTTCTCCAAACTGAAACTGATTAAGACATACGTCAGATCCACAACGAGCCATTCTAGGCTCAGTAATCCAGCCATCCTCTCCATTGAGCATGAACTAGCAGAGTCAATTGACTTCAAAGCTGTGACAGATGGGTTTGGCTCACAATTTTTGAGGATTTTTTTTCCTGAAGGACAGGAAGAGGTAAGCCACACAGTCACAACAACAACTGCAAGCTTAGTCGGCCAATGACACTTTGGAAAGGTAGAAATTTG
>NW_028223556.1:0-7749 GCF_056783735.1 Eptatretus burgeri
AATAAACTTCAACATGATTGAATCAAGATATTGTCACAATCACACACATCACCCAATTCAATCAGATAACTTTACTCAAATTAACCAGGTTAACTTAAACTTATCCTTTACCAATACAAAGAAATAAGGCCAAAAACGATAGATGGTGAAAGATCTACAGGGTGTTCCAAAAAAACACAACTTTGGTTGTTAATATTGTTGCGGGCCGGGGTCCGGTGACGAGAACGACCACTAGGTGGGAGAAATTACGTCGATTCCCACAAGACTCCCCGGAATTGTAGGCCGTCGCTCACGGATAATTCCGTGACACGGGGGGGTCGCTCACTGACCGTGGACGCCAATACCACAACCGCGTAGCGTAGGGTCTTCCTGCCAGGTGTAATCAGTTTACCTAATTAACTACGCTGTTTCGACTACCGGAGAACCACGCCCTCGGTACGCCTTTCCCGAACCGGTTCACTCTACCAACTGCGGTAGAGTACCAACTACCAACTCCGGATCGGATGCAGCCAAGCGGAACGGCCAAGGACGTACCAGCTAGAATGAACAGATTATCGGGGATAAAGACCTGGCTAAACTCAGATCCCAACCATGCTGGACTAATGAAGGAAAAGACCAAACCGAACTGGGAACATTTCTACCATCATTTATTTCAACGAAGGCGAGGAAAGTCATGTGGCACAGGAATGAATTATTGGTGTGTTATGCAGGGGAAAGAAGAGTGAGATGTAGGGCGACAATTTTTACAGCAACTTATAAAAGCGGACAACGTGCAGACTTACGCGAGATTAATACAAGCAACAATTACAATAATCAAAAATCTTAAACAATTTACTTAAAGGACAGGCGCCACACACTCAGACAAAATAAACCCCATTAAAAGAAAAGGGTACCTTTCACAGTTCAGAAGGGAGGGAGTTGAGGTCGCAGTTCTCGGTACTTGAGAGTTTGGGGGAAGGGATGCTCCGTGGTGCGGCACCTGACAAAGGTTGAGTTGGTCAGCCACAGCCATACGTGTGAAGTTCGTGTTGGTGAAAGAGCTTGAATGGAGAGCGTGGGCCGCCGAGGTGAGACGTGGGTAGACGCTTTGCAACAACGCCAATGAACCCACCGAACTTTCCGACCATCAAAGAATCAACGACCTTCCTTCTTTCTTTCTCAAGACCCTTCCACCAACTCAACCACCCCCACAAAACGAACCCTCAAATCCAACTACGAACTCCACGAACTCCAAGCACTCAACCCTCCTCTGAGGATCGCTTCGTACTTTATGGATCCCCCTGGGCGGGTTGGGGCCTTGGCGAGCTGACATCGTCGTCCGTCCCGCTTGGACAGGGCCTTCATGGGGTCGGCCCTTTCTGGGCGGGGTTTCGGCCAGGCCGATAAGCCCGGCCCACTCCACGCGTGTCAGGACCCGCCAAGAAGGAACTACTGCAAGATTTTGCCTCTAAAAACGAGTCGCTGGTTCGGCAAGTAGGCGGTGAAGCGCTTGTATCGCCCAAACGAGAGTGGCAAGCGAGAGGAAGGAACTGCGGCTCCAACAACAGGGGAAATAAAATAAAAGTGGAGAAATGATTGATAATCCTCACGAAAAGCCCATCGCAAGGCACCACAGTGTCTTCCCACTACACACAAGGGAGGGATCTATCTGCACATATACTAATGGCAAAACTAACTTCGGGACAACTGTATATTTGTATGCATACGGTTCCTAGAACCGTAACACCACCCCCCTCCCTTTTGCTGGACTCGACCTGGGTCGTTTAACATTCGTGTGGCATGCAGGTGTAGGTTTCCCCGAGTATATTGTTACGGCTGTGGAAATTCGCATTACACCATAAAGAGCCCTCAGGTGAGATATCTACATAGTTACATGTGTAGTAAGCCCAAACCCGTTGTATAGAGGGAATATATGTGATCCATCCGGGCTACGACGCTTTGAGTTAGCCATTTTTCTGTTCTATCTTTTATTTCAAACAAACAGCATCTCAACAACCACGCCATCCCCACCACAGCGCCAACCACACTACAACGACGCCACCTCCACCACCTACGCTACCACATCATCACTTCTACAACCATTTGCAAACACCACCACCTTCGCCTTTACCTTCACAACTTCATCCCACATCATCGCTTCTACGGCCATTCCCAAACACCACCAGTCAACACCAAACGTCGTCTTCCCGGAGCCGTTCGGCCATGGAGGCCGAACGCGTCGATCCGCGGATCAGGAATGCTTCACGCCCACTTCTCCTTCGTCCAATGGGCAAGCGCGAGGCGGCTTGGCCCCGCCTCCAGGCACGTGCCGGTGAATTCCATCTCGGTCCGTCTATGCAAATTTTAGGATCAGGGGATGTTCACGCCCATTTTTACCCGACCAATGGCTGACTGGGGGGGGCGGTGTGGCCCCGCCTCTAATCGCGTCCTGATCCGGGAATTTGCATATCGGCGCCTCCTGAGAGCTATAAAATGACGAGCACAAGGCGACTCGCGAGGACAGTGTGGAACGAGGAGAGTGTGTCGTCGAGGAGTTGCTTTTGGAGACAAGGAGCGTCGCGTTGGTGGAGTTGAGTCGAGTGCGCGCGGTGGAGCTGCGGGCGGCTGGTCGGGGCAGGGGAGCTCGGGTCCGAGGCCAGGAGGACGCAGTCGGAGACGAGGCTGCTGTGTTGGGGATCGCTCGTCTCGTCGCGGGACCCAATTCAGCCAGCCACTCCCCTCCCTCAGGGCATCAACAATTTCCCCTTTTCCCCCCATACGCGCTGAGATAGTGCAAGGGGGGCCCCCGTTCCTCCCCCACCCCAAACGTGGTGCCAACGAAACCCGCCAAGGGGCACGGAGTCAGGGTACAGCGGCGCGGACATTTGCAGCTTGCCCGCCAACGCGTCACGAGGACGCGGGTAAGACCTCCCCGGTCTCGCGGACCTGGCCGCTCCTCGAGGTCCCGCGCACATTTGGCCTACGGGCCTGTCTGCCTCCTTGTCTGTGAGGGTGGCTTCCTTCTTTTGCTTTTGTGTAAATGTGTGTTGGCGCCGTCTGTGAAGTAAAACTGTGTAAGTGTTGCCGTGTGTTCGCGTGAGGTCGGTTTTAACTGCTTTTCTTACATTAGCTTTTTGTGCATTTTTGTATGGCTGTATATACGTGCTTTCCGTGTGTCGCATAATAAAATGCTTGCTTGTTGAACTGTGCCCATTTCGCTTCGTCTTTTCTCTATTGACTCTCCATCCTGCTTCACGTAAGGGGTTCGTAGTGGGTGCAACATTCCGGTAATTAATCGGAACGTCAAGGCCGACGATAACACCGCTCGGTTATCACTGTAGCACGGAACGGACCGCTTAAGCGGTTCGTGTCCGGAGTCGGCCTGTGGCGTGGTACGATCGCCCGGTCGACCATTCGCGCAGACACTTAGGTAGATCGAATTTGGCGAGCAACCCTATCCTGCGCGGGTGGGCAATTGGCACGATCGTGGTGAGGTTAAACCCCCACCCGTGACTAGCTCCGGCGTTGTTCCGAGAGGGTCACGACAGAATTATCCGTCCAGTGGGCGACGTGCCGCGATTCGAGTTACGTGGCCGTTCGCACGCCGGCGGGCGCGAATTCGCAACAATATTTTACCTACGGATGCCTGAGTGCAACATTTTGAGTACATGTCCCAAAAATAAATCACCTCGTGCGTTGCGTAAATAAACGAACAGACTCATTCGGACAACTTAACTATATTGCCGGCGCTAAACAAACAACAGGTGCGTTAGGACTATATACATTTCTAATATTTTCACCACCCATGGCCCAGGACCTGTGACTTGAGGAAAGAACAATAAAATCAACATTCGGGGATGAGTGCAACAGCAGGCAACCGATGACCAGGCGTCTTCAGGGCCCTCAATGGTCCTTTGTTTGTCGGTGAACTTTTTTGTTTTTAAAAAAAATATATTCCTGGCTGCTGGAGGCAACTCTCCCGAATACGGCAGGCCACACGCCGTTTCACAGGCCATTTCAACTGGCCTTCATGCAACAAGGAGATCTCCAGGCTGCCCAATGCAGTCCCCGGTCCATTTGAACTGGCCTTTATACAACAAGGAGATATCCGGGTTCCCCAATGCAGTCCCCGGTCCATTTGAACTTGCCTTCACACAACAAGGAACTATACGGGATGCCCAGTGCAGTCCCCGGTCCATTTGAACTGGCCTTCATACAAGGAGATATCCGGGCTGCCCAATGCAGTCCACGGTAACGCGGCTGCCTGCGGTGCAGTCCTTGCAAACACTTCCACAAAGATGGTCCTGGCGCACATGGTGAGGTCGAATGAGATGGTAATGCAAATAAAGGCATGGGGAGGTATGGCAAATGGAGTCAAGGCAAAGGCATCAAAAGGCATGACAAATGCAGACCAGGTAAGGTGCGATGCAACAGGTCGGCACATGAAGCTGGCCGGCCTTGGTGTGGTCTCGTGAGGTTGTGGAGGGAGTGTGGTAGCGGTGGCCGGTCCGAAGACGGATTCGGACCTACCCTACGGTCTCCCCCAACCTATCGCCTATGCTTGTCCTTGTCCATACCCACCCCCATTAGCTTGCAACAAAAAACAACGAAATTTAGACTTTTTATTTTTATTTTTTTAAATTTTTATAAACAATTACGTGTGTCCCGAACCCCCTTATTGTATTTGTTCGGCTAACCTGTCCTGACTGTCTACCCCCAACCCCCAACATCCCTTTGGAAAGGATTAACGAAGAGACAAGTGAAACTGTCTCGAGGCCCAATGCAACCTCAGAATAACTACCACAGGCCTCAGAAATTTCCAAGATGAGTCCAGTGGCCTACGAACAGCGAAGGGATGGATGGTGTGAATGGGTACACGTTTTCTATCGATCCTACCATTTATTTAACGTTCATCTATCCCTGGGGCTTTTCAACATGACTGTCTCTTTAAACTATCGGTTCTAACTAGCAACCACGATTCCCGTCGCCTGTGTTGGTGCTCGTTATTAATTTGGGCCTGACCCACAAATTTTTCTCTCGTGCTCTTGCACAATTTCGTGGCTGGGCAGCGTGGTTCAACTGGCAGGTTTTTCCACCTGCCGAACCTGATCTTCGGCAGCCCCAGGTCGCTGAGGCTGTCTCCGAGCCTACCTACTCCGTATGAACGTAGGGAATGCCCTTCCTGGCATTCTCCCCGTCGATGCCCACGTGGCATTTTGGTGCTCCGGGTCCCGTTTCCGTGGGCTACCCGTGCCCATTACACTAACTCGGTCATTCGTACCCATGGCCTACTCTGGCCGACTACTTCGGTGCCCGGGGTGCCCTCTACACAGTACGCATATTTCATCAGCCAGGCTCCCAGCCGGTCAATAATCTCCTGCACCCTGCAAAAGGTTTCGTGCCTTCGTTCACCACCAACAACCAAACGACATCCTTAAGGTTAATGCAACTAACCCACTAACTTTTATTACACTAACCCTGGGTTCCCTTGGGTGGGATTCACTCCTCCCCTCAATCATTCGTTCGCACCATGCATTCCACTTTCACTCCATTCACACTCGGGCCCGCTGACCCACGTTCACTCATCGTGTATTTTTCTGTTTTCCAATTCACTTCAACTCTGACACTCTACAGTTCCTCCAACTAGCTCGTGCTCCACGTCGACCCTTATTCTAATGCATGTTCCATTTAATTCTACGTAGCTAATCGAAGTCCCCACTACACGTTCCATGTCTGTCCACGTCTCCAATCCATTTTTAAATTCTAACCTAAATTCCCCCTCACTGATGATACCGGGCCCCATTTGAGACTTCTCATCTATCGAATGCTAAACCCTTCCCCTGACTAATGCTCCTTTGCCCCCAGAGAGGATGTTTGCTCCATCCAGGCCGGGAATCGTGTACTCGTGGCAAGGCTCGACGAGCCTTGCGGTTTACAGCACGCTCGTCCCCTTCGTTTGGCCGATACATGAGGCCGTATCGTTGGCCGTTAATTACCTGACATGCTCGCTTTCGGGCAATCCACCATGTGAGCCACCGTGCGCTACTCACCTGGCCTTCGTGCTGCGCAATCCCTGATGACGTCACTCGCACACAGACCGCTCTGCGAGCCTTGCCACGCAGACAGGCCCGGTCGTGTCGTCCCCGGGACTCGCTCTGCGCGTCCCGCGAACAGTACTCGCGGCGCGCAGCACGTCGGGCCCCGCATACGTGCTCACATGGGGACGCATGCTTTCCAAATTCACTCGACCCAATTCGCCTCCATTTTAGCCGTCCGCCCTCTGGTCTTGTTCCAAGCGCAGAACGTTTTAACGCCGGCTCCCGATCACGCAAACGTCCGAGCCTGGGCCGTTCGCAACACACGGAACGGATCTCGAACTCGGCGTCCAGCGGAGCCGGCGCGGTTTCCGAAATAACTCTGTCCGTTACACGACCCACGACTCCCGTCTGGGTCGGTCCGTGTCCCATTTTCTCACGTGCGCTCAAACATGCCACATCATTTGCACTCCACTCACGCTCCGACACAATCACGCTGGGGCTTGTGTTAGCCCACATGAACCCAGGGCTTCTATCCCCCCAAAGCTCGGCATGCGCTCTTTCGCACCATGCAACCGCTCTACCTCGTACGGCCTCACCGGACTCACCTCGTCACGGCCTGCCTCGAGGGAGCATACCGTCTCCCCTTGTTCCTGCGGGAGGTTAATCTGACCCTCACACTGGGTCTCAAAACATTCCACCCGCTCAATCTCAATATCCCTTCCCATTTCTATTTGTGTCTGCTCCTCTTTTACTTTGTGCAATTCGTTTACCTGTTCTAATTTCTGCGTCTCTTTGACGATGCCCAATTCCTGGCTCTTCGTCTCGACCTGTCCGAGTTTACAGGTTTCACTCGTGACTATCGTGGCGTCACTCGTCACCTCGACCTTGCCCGTCGTCATCGCGGTCTGAACAGCCTCAACACTCCCCCTCGACTCAGTCATTTCCCAATATTCAGTCCCGATCCCATTTGAAAACTTCCGGACCATGTTTTGCATTTCGCCCTTTACCTTTGCTCGCCCTGCGTTCAGGCTTGTTAGTACAGTGGGACCCGCTTAATAGAATCACTTTGGGCCGGACAAATTTGATTCTAATAAGCGGGTGATTCTAATATCCGAGTTCACCAGAGTTGTGGAGTATCAAGCGGATCAAATGTCGAGTACACACACGGAGACAAATACTCAGCATTTAGTTTGATTTATATGACACACTTGCTCAAAACAATGTAACTTACTACTGAAAATAAAACAATGACACGTACAGTACATATGTACTTTTCAAAGCAAAACAACATAGGTTTGTCGATGAGCGTACTCTGTAATGAAAAAATTGGCGATTGTTGCCTACTTTAACGAGTCTGTGGCAATGGCGGTGACCTCCTTGTCAAGTTTGCGCAGGAAGGCCATGTCACTGAACCCATGTGATAGCAAACCACGCCTGATCGTCTTTGCTGCAGACATCATTTCCTTGATGGTCGGGACAGAGATCTCCTCTTCCTCCTCTTCCTCCACTTTAGTGTCGGCGTCATAGTCTGCGTCAGTAGCAATTCCCATTTCACGTTGGACTGCCGAAACGATGGCTTCGTCTGTGATATCATCGTCTGTGGTTTGGAGAGTGGCGTCCATGTTGACGAAGTCCTGCCATTGGTCGGGATCCATTTGAAGAGGGTTGGCTAACTCGTCGTCGTCATTGCTCTCGACCATTTTGCCTTCGCTTGCCGCTCCGATGAAAATTC
>NW_028223558.1:0-7692 GCF_056783735.1 Eptatretus burgeri
ATACAGCCCGCAGATGAACTGGCCGGCCCAGGCCTTGAAGCAAAACACGGCCAGCCGATGAAGTTGCCAGCCTTTGCCGTTCAGTGGAGGTTGGTGGAGGGAGTGCGGTGGTGCTGGCCACTCGGAAGGCGGGCTCGGACCTACCTACCTGTCTCCCTCCCACCTATCGCCTTTGCCTGTCACTGTACATACCCACTCCCTTAATTTGTCAAACCCCAATTTAGCCCCAACTTATTTTTTTGTTGTTTTTATTTTTACTCCCCCACTATAAATCGTCCCCTAACCCCCTTTATCGTCCTTGTTCGGCTAACCTATCCTGTCACCTAGCCTACTCCCAACCCCTACGTTCCCTTCCCAGAGGGGAACAAGGGAGAGCTAACGTCCTGTGTCGAGGCCCAATGAAGCCTCAGAATGGCCTCCCCAGAGTTCGGCGATCTATAACCAAAGTGGGTCCAGCGGCCCACAACGACAGCGAGGGGATGGATGGTGCGGAGGGGTACACTTCCTAATCTACCCTATCCATTTAACTGTTAAACTACCCCGGGGCTTTCAACAAGCGCCTCTCGCTTAAAGTATTGGTTCTAACAACCCAGATTCCCGTCGCCTGTGTTGGTGTCCTTACAATTTCGGGCCTCGCCCCCCCAATTTTCTCTCCGTGCCCTCACACGGTCTCCTGGCTGGGACACGTGGCTCCCTTTGGCAGGCACGACCCTCTGCCGAATCTCCCGCTATGGCACCCCTGGGCACTACACTGCCTCCGAGCCTACCAGCTCCCTAACACCGGGGAGTGCCCCCCATGGCACCTCCCCTGAAACGCACACGTGGCAGGCCGGCCTCCCGGGCCCCTTTCCGAGGGTCACCCGTGCCCACAACACTGCCCACGCGGCTAATGGCGCCCCGGGCCCCCGCACCAAGCAGGCGCACCCGTGCCCACTACTCTATCCCGGCCCCCCATGGACCCATGGCCTACCGCGGCCGACTAGCCTGGTGCCCGGGGTACCCACTCAGCGATACTCACCTTTCGCAGCCACGCTCCCAAGCCCATCAACAGGGCTCCTGCACCCCTCCAAATGGGTCTCGAGCCTACTTTCCCACCAACAACAAAACGACCTCCATTTTTCAATTTGACTAACCCAGCTAACTCACTTTACTCTGACCCCGGGGTCCCTTGGGTGGGAGTCACTCCTCCCCCCAATCACTCATCGCACCATGCATTCCCCATTCACTCCACACACACAGACCCGCTGGCCTCACTCACTCACCAAGAGCTCACCTCACAACTCACCAACTCTTCAACACACTCACCGCTGAACTCTGCCATCCTTCTAACTACCTCCCCTAACTAACTCGTGCTCCCACGTCGTCCCTTAAACTAGTAGCACGTTCCTTTTAACACTACGTAGCTAAGCTACGTCCCCTCTACACATTCATAGTCTGTCTCTGTCTCCAAAATAATCCCATTTTATTTCCCAACCTAAAGCTCACTATCATCCCTCTAACTAATCCATTCCACGGACTCCATGAGGACTTATCCCTGCCCCATGAAGTCGGTCTAACTAAGCTAACCCTTCCCCCTAACTAGTTTCCATCCTGTGCCCAGGGTCAAGGGGGTCTTTCACCCCTTGCCCAGGAATGCTTTGCACCCGAAAGTGAGGCTTGTTCTTTTTTTTTTTTTTTTTTTCTACATGCGCAGCGCCAGCGCGGCAACTCAGAGCTCGCGCACTTTGCACCTGCCCGTGACGTCATGCAGCTGCACGTGTTCCTCGTCCCTCCTTGGACGCTACCATCCGGCAGAGATACCCCTCCTGCCGGATTCCAACCACACGTGCAGCCATGACGTCACCGTGCGCATAAAAAAAAACACAAGCCCCACGTTTCGAGGGGTTCCCCACGCGAACACATGTGCTTTGCCCGTTGGAGCTTAACACACACGATCGCGTGGAGAACCCGTCGGTCCAAATCCGTTTACCTGCCTAAACTTTGTCCGTCCGCGGGATCGGCAAATCCACCGCGTGCGTTTCCGGACCGGGACTTCACTCTCGCAAGCGAGCACGTGGCGGTCTCGTGCGTTTTTATTTTTTTTTTATTTTTTTTTTTTTTTTGTATACCTTGGTCGAGGCTCGTATGAGAGCTAACACACAACTCACAGCAAGGAGGCATGAGACAAGAGGGGCGGGAGTGGAAGGGACAAAACATTGGGGAACAGACACAGGTGAACTGTGGAAGGGAGAGGGATGGGGATGGGACGGGGAACATGGCGAGGGGAAGATGGACATTAAAGGGACTTTCAGGAAGGAAAGCAGGAGAATTGAAGGAAGTGGGCTTGGGTGGATTATCGAGGGTAGAAAAGATCGAGGATTTGGATGGGGGAAGATAAGAGGTGGTGGTGAACAGCTGTTTTGAAAGCCTGAAGGGAAGAATGGGAAAGAATAGAGTGAGGAAGTTTATTCCAAAGGCGGGAAAAAAGAGGAATGAAAGAGTGAAGATGAGCAGTGATTCGTGATTTTGGTAGTTTTACCAGAAGGGGGTTGTTGGCGGACCTTGAGCGCCCTGTGGAAATGTGGTTGGGACAAATCGCAGAGAGAGCAGGGGGGGCAAGGCTGGAGAGGAGTCGGTAGAAGACAGAAAGACCACTGACCAACCTGCGGTGATTGAGTGAGAGGCCCAAAGACTCAGCTTCATTGCGGGAGATGCCAATGATCTTAAAAGCCCTGGTTTCGACAGCGTGAAGTCGAGAAAGGTGGGAGGCAGGAGCACCAGCCCAGAGGGGAGAGCAGTACTCCATCAGGCTACGGACAAAGCTTTGTAAGTGGTCAGGAGCTCAAGAGGGCCGAGGAAGGACTTTGCACGACTTGAGGATTCTCAGTCGGCGACTGGCTTTTGAGGCAAGGTTGGAAATGTGACTTTCCCAGGAAAGGTCATGGCAGATAGTGAGACCCAGAAGCTTGAAAGAAAAGACTTCTTCCAGAGGATTGTTGAGAAAGTGGATGGGGGTTTTGTAAACGGTCCTTTCGAAGAGACATAGTGAGAGTGTGGGAGATTTGTCTGGATTGAAAGACATGTTCCACGTGTTGGACCAGTTTGTGATTTTATCCAGATCTGCAGTGAGCGAAGAAGCTGCTGCTTGCCCGTCTGAGGGATGACAGATGGTACGGCAGAGGGTTGAGTCATCGGCAAAGAGAAATAGAGGATTTTCCAGAGAGTCCGAGAGATCATTGATGAAAACCAGAAAAGAACAGGGCCCAGAACGCTACCTTGAGGAACTCCAGCCTGCACAGGAAGAGGGGATGAAAGAACTCCATTTAGGGGCCACACGTTGACTGCGACAGGAGAGGAAGTCTGCGAGCCATGAGTGGAGATGGCCTTGAATACCATGGGCAGAGAGTTTGGTGAGTAGGGCAGGGTGCCAGACTGTGTCAAAAGCACGTGATATGTCCAGGGATACGGCTCGGATTTCCTGTCTGGCATTGAGGACCTCCATCCATTGATGGGAGAGCAGTAGCAGCATATCTAGGGTAGAGTGACCTGGTCTGAAACCAAATTGATGATTGGAAATCAAGCCATTGGAGAAGAGGAAGGATTTCATGTCTGAAGCGATGATGGATTCCATAACCTTGCTGATGATTGGGAGAAGGCTGATTGGTCTGTAGTTACAGGGATCTGTTTTTGCACCTTTTTTATGCAGGGCAGTGATGTTAGCAGATTTCCAAGCAGATGGCAGATGACCTTGGGAAAATGAGAGGGTGAATAGAACAGAGAGAGGGTGAGCAAGAGCAGAAGAGCAGGCTTTGAGGACACGTGGGCTGATGCCGTCTGGACCGGTTGCAGAATCTGACTCGAGGTTTGAAAGCAAGCTCTCCACCTTGTCAGGAGAAAAGGATACAGAGTCCAGGGACAGTTGGGTGCGACTGGGTAAAGTGGGTAGAGATAGTGATGGGTTTGGGACACAAGATTTAGCTGCAAACACCGAAGTTTAGACATTCAGCTTTATCACGTGTGGAATCAGCAGTGCGGCCATTTGAGGTAAGGGAGGGGATGGAGGGGGAACATACACCAGAAACAGATTTGATTAAACGCCACCAGGATTTTGAGGAGGGAGAGAGGTTTGAGAGTTCAGACTTGAGATGAGAAAGATGTTGTTTTCTGGCTCTCCTGAGGGTAGCTACACACTTGTTCCGAGCTTTGTGGAAAGAACTGAGATTGCCCTCAGTTGGGTTTGCTTTCCATGAGGCAAAGGCAAGTTGTTTCAGGACAACTGCCTCGCCACAAGCTTCAGTAAACCAAGGGCGGGAGGAAGGGTAAGACAACTGAACACGAGAGGGGATAAATCTGTGCATGAGGGAGAGCAAGTTTCTTTGAAAGAATTCCCAGGATGAGTTGATGTTTGAGAAAGTAGTGATAGGAGACCAGTCTGTAAGTTTGATGGCTGCTCGGAGACCCTGCCAGTCGGCTTGAGTGAAATGCCAGACTCGACGGCGGTGAGGTGGTTCTCTGATAACAGCCAGAGAGATGTCCACTTTAATAAGGACGTGGTCAGAAGAACCAATTGGAGCGAAGGAAGAGCAGCAGATATTGTCAGGTTGATATTGCAGATATTGTCAGCGTTGCACAGCACGAACCGCGTGCTCACTGCTGGGCGAACCCGGCACGGTCCTCGAAACAACTACAGCCGCTACACGGCTTTCGTTTCTCCCATGTCGCCGTCGTCGCCATTCAACCCACGCACACCTGCGTGTTACGACGCACACAGTCCACTCCATCACATTCACACCGGGAGACGCGGCTGCGTGCTCCCGCATGCCAACCGACATCTCCCTCACATACCGCTCTCTCACACACACGGTCTCCCTTGCACACAGCGACCTTGCACACGGCCGTTCACTCACGCGTGCGGGGGCACTCACCCGCGGTGCCTCACTCGCACTCCGTGCCTCATCCACACACGCGGGGGCACTCACCCGCGGTGCCTCATCCACACTCCGTGCCTCATCCACACACGCGAGGGCACTCACCCGCGGTGCCTCATTCACACACACGGCGACACTCACACACGGTGCCTCATCCACACACGGCGTGCTGGGAAGCACGTACTCCGGCTCCATCGCCACCACACCACTCACACACGGGGTCGCTTCCACACACGGTGCCGCACTCACACCTTGCACCACACACACAGGGACAACCACACTGGGGATTCGTGTCCCCACAAGGGTCTCCGGGGCCTCTATACCCCCCAAGCTCTCCGTGCACCTGTCCACAGCACTCCTCCCCTCAACCTCACAAAGCACGACCGAACTCACCTGGTCGTGACTCGCCTCAAGGGGGCATACTCCCTCCCCTCGTTCCTGGAGGAGGCCATCCAGGTGCTCGCACTGGGTCTCTACACGCTCCGCGAGCTCACCCCCATTGTCCTCCACTACCTCCGTGTGTGTGTGTGCGTCACTTACCCCGTCCAATTCACCCTCTATCTCCCGTGTCTCAACTATTATTATTTCCTTTGTCGTCACCTCGTGTCTCGTCTCACACGTTTTGGTCTCCCCATTTAATTTTTCCCTTTTGGTCACCGTCGATTCCTCTATTTTTTCTGTCTCCCGTGTCTCTATACATTTTCTCTCCTGGTTCCTTTTTTCTGTCTCTTCCTGGTTCCTTTTCCATCTGAGTCGTTCTTTCTCTCTGAGCCCCATGAGCTGTTCGTTCTCCCTCCGTTTTAGTTGTTCAATTTCACACTCATAGAGTTGTTGTTTTCTTTCCCACTGTTCCTCCTGCTCTTTGTTTTCCAATCTCATCGTTTCTTTCAATTGGCTCATTTCCTTCCTGTGTTTCATTCGCTGTTCTCTCACGACTCTTCCTCGTTTCCTCTCCTGTCCTTCCTTCTCCAGTTTCATGGTTTTCTTCATTTGGTTAATCTCCTGTTTGTGTTTCATTCGCTGTTCTTTGTCTATCTCGTACTCCAGCCTCAGCTTTTCTTCCAATTGGTCAACCTCAGATTCATGTTCTTTTTGTTTTCTATTCCATTGTTCCTCTCGTTCTTCCCTCTCCAATCTCGTTGTGTCCTTCAATCTCCTGATTTCTCCTTCCTGCTTCATTCCTTGCTCCTTTACTTTCTCCTCGTATTCAAACCTATTTTTTTCCTTTTGTCGTTCAGTTTCAAATTCATACTCTTTCAGTTTTCTATTCCACTGTCTTTCTTGTTCCTCCTTCTGCAATCTCGTCATTTCTTTCAACTGACTGATTTCTTTCTCCTGTCTCATTCGTTCTTCCTTCATTACTCTTTCTTGTTCCTCATTCTTTAGTCTGGCCTTCGCTTCCAGCTGTTCGATCTGTACAGTGTGGTTTCTTAAAGTTTCATTTTCCGTTCTCTTCCTTTCCTCTTTTAACACTCTCAGTTCGTTTTGTAGTTCCCTCTCTTTGTTTTGGTGTTTCTGTAACTCAGAAACTTTATTTTCCAATTCCTTTCTCATCTCCGCACACTCAGACTTTGCTTTGGCTTCTAACTGTTCTTCCGGCTTGCGCTTGTGGTTTTCTACCTGTCTTCCCAGTTCCTCTGTCTCCGTTTTTCCCTCCAGTCCCAGCTTATCAACTCTCTTCGTCATGTCTTGAAGTCTTTTCTCACACTCCACCGTTTCGACCTTCAATCCCTCCTCTGTCTCCTCCTGGCTTTCTTTTAATTTTTCTAATACCTTCTTTACCTCGTGTCTCGTCTTACACGTCTCCCGAATTATTTTCTCGCCCGCCCCGACCGTGGGCCTGACAGCCGTTGCACTCCCCCCCAGCTCGTTCGTCCCAGCACGTGGCAGCGCCATTTTCTCGCCCGTGGTCCGTGTTTCGCTCCTCGCCATTGCCATAATGCCTGCCTGCAGGCCTATGCCCATGCTCTGCATCTCACCCCGCATTTCTTTCATTTGGTTTTTCGCTTCGAGTGCGTTTCCATCCATTTTTTTATTTTCCATTTGTTGCGTATTTCTCTTCATTTCGTTGTTCCTTTCTTTCATTTCGGCATTCCTGTAATCCAGTTTGTCATTTATGCTCTGCACGAGTTCCATAACGTGCTGTATTGTCACCTGCCCTGGCCACTCCCACTGACTACATTTAGCGGTGGGGTTATAATAAAAAAACCGACCAGATGAACTGCATCGATGCCTTTCCCAACCTTCTGGGACGGGTTTCTCTTGCACGGTGATCTCGTCCTGAGCCATGGATTCTACATTACTATTACACATACCAAATCCACCCGGCACCCACTCGCCTTGAGACGCCATCTTGCTTCTCGTGAAGGGTTAATTTCGCTCGCTCGTAATTTGGAGGGAATCGGGGGTCGCTTCTCTCACCCCTGGACCGATTCCCGTGAATTTAGCCGGAGACAGGAGAGCCCGTTTTCCTGTTCTCCAATACCAGTGCCGCGAGGAGGGCGATGAATTTGTATCGCACGACCTGACACCAGTGTTGCGGTTTTCGCGCCCGCCGGCGTGCGAACGGCCACGTAACTCGAATCGCGGCACGTCGCCCACCGGACGGACAATCCAGTCGTGACCCTCTCGGACTAACGCCGGGAACCAGTCACGGGTGGACCTTTCGGTCTCACCGCGATCGAGCCAATCAGCCCCCGCGTGGGATAGGGTTGCTCGCCAAATTCGACCTACCTAAGTACCCACGCGGAGGGTAGACCGGGCGATCGCACCTCGCCGCAGGTCG
>NW_028223559.1:0-7675 GCF_056783735.1 Eptatretus burgeri
CATCGCGCAAACTGTGGAGGAGTGAGGTGTGGATTTGTCCTGTTAGGTTTTGCACGAACCAAGTGAGTGTTCATGGAAGCGATCGCCTAATATTTACCCTGATTCCCTCGTGTCGTTTGTTTCAAAACGAACACCCAATATTATATAAAATATATATATATATATATATATATATATATATATATATATATATATATATATATGTAGGTTAAAGTGCAATCAAAGTGGTCAGTAACTTTGAGAGAGCTTTTCTGCCCTAAAATTGTCGTGGTGATTGATTTGACACACCCCCCCCTCACCTTTTTTGCTAATCTTATTGCAATATGTTGTCCTTTTAAAAGTCAAATTTGAAGGTAAGTTCTTCATGGAATCGCCTTTATTTTGTTCAATCAAAAACTTTGAACAAACATAAAGTTTTTGGTGCAAGTTATTTTTTCCTTTCTAATGTTTTTATCTCCCACATGCGCGGATGCGCGGAACGAACGAGTTTCTTTGGTCGTTCGCGCATGCGCGGAACGAACGAGTGTCGTGATAGAGATGCTTCGCAGGCAGACACGAGCGGGGGAACAGTCGAGCCGGGCTGTGTTGCACAAGCGCGCGCGCGGGCGTACTTCGCCCGCAGCTCTCCTTTATTACGTACTCAGTACACTCACAAGCCGGGCGACGACGGCATCACGACGACGCCTCAGGCGGCGCGCACTCCTTATATTCCTGGCAGACACGATGCTCAGGACGACCACTCCCCCCCATCATCATCCCCCGCCCCGCAGGCTCAACCACACGAACGAGTTTCTGGGGTCGTTCGCGCATGCGCGGAACGAACGAGTTTCTGGGGTCGTTCGCGCATGCGCTCAGTGCGAATCAATGCAGCACGAATCACCTCGGAACCTGATTGGTGGAGCTGTGGATTTTAGCTCATTAGCTATGCAGCTCGAATCACCTCGGAACCTGATTGGTGGAGCTGTGGATTTTAGCTCATTAGCTATGCAGCTCGAATCACCTCGGAACCTGATTGGTGGAGCTGTGACTTTTAGCTCATTAGCTATGCAGCACGAATCACCTCGGAACCTGATTGGTGGAGCTGTAACTTTTACCTCATGCGCTCATGCGAGTTTCGGGGGTCGTTCGCGCATGCGCGGAACGAACGAGTTTCTGGGGTCGTTCGCGCATGCGCGGAACGAACGAGTGTCGTCGGTCGTTCGCGCATGCGCGGAACGAACTGTAGTGTCGTCATAGAGATGCTTAGCAGGCAGACACGAGCGGGGGAACAGTCGAGCCGGGCTGTGTTGCACAAGCGCGAGCGCACTTCGCCCGCAGCTCTCCTTTATTACGTACTCAGTACACTCACAAGCCGGGCGACTACGGCATCACTACGACGCCTCAGGCGGCGCGCACTCCTTATATTCCTGGCAGACACGATGCTCACGACGACCACTCCCCCCATCATCATCCCCCGCCCCGCAGGCTCGACCACACGAACGAGTTTCTGGGGTCGTTCGCGCATGCGCGGAACGAACGAGTTTCTTTGGTCGTTCGCGCATGCGCAGAACGAACGAGTCTCGTGGGTCGTTCGATTTTTAAAATCGGGTGTGGGCGTGGTTTCACAGAGCAATGAACGTGTCCAATGGAATATTTGAAATCTGGTGTGGGCGTGGTTTCACAGAGCAATGATCTTGTCCAATGGAATTTTTAAAATCGGGTGTGGGCGTGGTTTCACAGAGCAATGAACGTGTCCAATGGGATTCTTGAAATCAGGTGTGGGCGTGGTCTCAAAGAGCAATGAACGTGTCCAATGGCATTCTTGAAATCCGATGTGGGCGTGGTTTCAAAGAGCAATGAACGTGTCCAATGGGATTCTTGAAATCGGGTGTGGGCGTGGATTCACCGAGCAATGAATGTGTCAAATGGGATATTTGAAATCTGGTGTGGGCGTGGTTTCACAGAGCAATGAATGTGTCAAATGGGATATTTGAAATCTGGTGTGGGCGTGGTTTCACAGAGCAATAAACTTGTCCAATGGAATTTTTAAAATCGGGTGTGGGCGTGGTTTCACTGAGTAATGAACGTGTCAAATGGGAGATTTGAAATCTGGTGTGGGCGTGGTTTCACAGAGCAATGAACGTGTCCAATGGGATATTTGAAATCGGGTGTGGGCGTGGTTTCACAGAGCAATGAATGTGTCAAATGGGATATTTGAAATCTGGTGTGGGCGTGGTTTCACAGAGCAATAAACTTGTCCAATGGAATTTTTAAAATCGGGTGTGGGCGTGGTTTCACTGAGTAATGAACGTGTCAAATGGGAGATTTGAAATCTGGTGTGGGCGTGGTTTCACAGAGCAATGAACGTGTCCAATGGGATATTTGAAATCGGGTGTGGGCGTGGTTTCACAGAGCAATGAACGTGTCCAATGGGATTCTTGAAATGGGGTGTGGGCGTGGTTTCAAAGAGCAATGAACGTGTCCAATGGGATTCTTGAAATGGGGTGTGGGCGTGGTTTCAAAGAGCAATGAACGTCTCCAATGGGATTCTTGAAATCGGGTGTGGGCGTGGTTTCAAAGAGCAATGAACGTCTCCAATGGGATTCTTGAAATCGGATGTGTGCGTGGTTTCAAAGAGCAATGAACGTGTCCAATGGGATTCTTGAAATCGGATGTGGGCGTGGTTTCAAAGAGCAATGAACGTGTCCAATGGGATTCTTGAAATCGGGTGTGGGCGTGGTTTCAAAGAGCAATGAATGTGTCCAATGGGATATTTGAAATCGGGTGTGGGCGTGGTTTCACAGAGCAATGAACTTGTCCAATGGAATTTTTTTTAATCGGGTGTGGGCGTGGTTTCACCGAGCAATGAACGTGTCCAATGGGATTCTTTAAATAGGGTGTGGGCGTGGTTTCAAAAAGCAATGAACGTGTCCAATGGGATATTTGAAATCGGGTGTGGACATCACATCACATACATACACATATACACACACACACACACACACACATACATACACACATACATACACACACATATACACACACATACAAATACACACACATACATATACACACATACCTACACATATACACACACATACATGCATACACACATACATACACATATACACACACATATACACACACACACACACATACATACACATATACACACATACATACATACACACATACATACATACACACACACATACATGCACATACATACACACATATACACACACATACATACACATATACAAACATACATATGCGTGGCGCACGCGTGCCGCGCGTGTGCGTGCGTGTGCGCACGTGCCTGCGCGCGTGTGCGCGCACGTGTACATGCGCGCGTTGCGTGCTTGCGTACGTACGCGCGTGCTGTGTCGCGCGCAGTGCGTGCCTGCGTGCGTGCGTACGCGTGCGTGCGTGCGCGTGCGTGCGCGTGGGTGCGCGTGCGTGCGTGCGCGTGCATGTGTGTGCGTGCGCGTGCGCGCGCGTGCGTGCGCGTGCGCGCGCGTGCGTGCGCGTGCGTGCGTGCGCGTGTGCGCGCACGTGCGGCGCGCGTGTGCGTGCGCGCGTGCGTGCGCGTGTCTGCCTGCGCGCGTGCGTGCGTGCGCGTGTGCGCGCGCACGTGCGCGCGCGCGTGCGTGCGCGCGCGCACGTATGCGCGTGTGCGCGCGTGCGCGTGCGGTGTGCGCGCATTCACGTGACGTGTACGTGCCGTGCGCGCGTGCGGTGCCGCGTAATAACGTCGCGATGCGTGCTGCGTGCCTTGCGGATGCGCGCGCGCGCGCGCGTGTGCGTGCGCGTGTCGCGCGCGCGCGTGCGGTGCGTGACCTGCGCGTGCGTACGCGTGCTGTGTGCGTGCGCGCGCGTGTGCGCGCGCGCGCGCGCGCATGTGCGTTATGCGTGTCGTGTGCGCGCGCACGTGCGTGCGGATGCGCGTGCGTGCCGCGTGCGCGCGTGCGTGCGCACGCGCGCACGTGCGTGCGGTGCGTGCGCGCGCGTGCGGTGCGCGCGTGCGGTACACGCGCGTGCGCGCACGTGCGTGCGCACGTGCGTGCGCGCGTGCGCCCGTGCGTGCTGCGCGTGCGGTGCGTGCGCGCGCAGTACGTGCCGCGCGTGCGTGCGTGCGCGTGCGTGTGATTGCGTGCGCGCGCGTGCGTACGCGTGCCGCGCGTGCGCGTGCACGTGCGTGCGTGCGCGTGCGCGTGCGTGCGCGTGCACGTGCGTGCGTGTTTGCCGCGCACGTGCGTGCGTGCGCACGTGCGTGTCGCACGCGTGCGTCTGCGCACGTGCTGCGTGCTCTTTGCTGTGCGCATGCCAGTACGTACAACGCACGCGTGCGCGCGCGATGCGGTGCGATGCGCACGTGCGTGCCGCACCGTGCGCGCACGCACGTACGTGCGTGCGTGCGTGTGCGTGCGTGCGCGTGCGTGCGCACGTACGTGCGTGCAATGTGCCTGCGCGCGTGCACGTGTGCGCGCACGTGCCTGCGCGTGTGCGCATCGCACGTGCGTGCGTGCGCGCGTACGTGTGCGCGCACGTGCGTGCGCGTGTGCGCGCGCGCACGTGCGCGCGCGTACGTGCGCGCGCGTGCGTGCGCGCAGGCGTGCGTGTGCGCGCGTACGTGCGTGCGTGTGCGCACGTACGCGCACGTGCCTGCACGTGCGTGCGCGTGTCTGCGCACGTGCGTGCGTGCGCGCGTGCGGTGCCGCACGTGCGTGCGCGTGCGTGCGCACGGTATGCACGCATGCGTGCGTGCACGTGTGCGTGCGTGTCGTGCGTGCCTGCGTACGTACGCACGTGCGGTGCGCGCACGTGTGCGCGCGCGGTATGCGTGTCTGCGCGTGCGTGTGCGCGCGTGCGTGCGCTGCGCGCGCGCACGTGCGTACGCACGCACGTGCCGTACACGTGTGCGCGCGTGCGTGCCGTGTCGTGCGCACGTGCGTGCGCGTGCGTGCGCGTGTGCGCATGCGCGCGTGCATGCGTGCGCACGTACGCACGTACGTACGCGTGCGCGTGTGCGCGTGCACGTGCTGCCGCGCGTACTGCACGTGTGCGCGTCGTGCGTGCGCACGCACGTACGTACTTGCGTGTCTGCGGCCGCGTACACGCGCGCGTGCCGCACGTCTTCCTGCCGTGCACCGCATGCGTGTCTGCGCACGTACCGTGCTGCGTGCGCGTACGTGCGATGCGTACGCGCGTGCGTGCGCGCGTGTGCGCACGTGCGCGCATGCCGCGCGCGACACGTGCGCGTGTGCGTGCACACGTAATGCGCGCGTGCGTACGCGCGTGCGCGCACGTGCGTGCGCGCACGTACGTGCTGCGTGCGTGTGCGCACGTGCGTGCGCGTGCGTGCACGTGCGTGCGCGTGCGTGCGCGCACGCGCGCGCGCGCGCGCGTGCGCGTGCACGTGCAGCCGTGCGTGCGCACGCACGTGCGTGCGTGCGCACGCACGTGCGTACGCACGTGCGTACGCGCGTGCGTGCGCGCACGTAATGCGTGCGCACGGTGCGCACGTGTCGCGCGCGTGCGCGTGCGCACGTATATGCCGCGTGTGCGCGCGCGTGCGTGCGCGTGTGCGTGCGCACGCGCACGCGCGTGCGTGCGCGTATGCGCGTGCGTGCGCACGTGCGCGTGCGCGCGTGCGTGCACGTGCGCACGCGTGCGTGTGCGCGCGTGCGTGTGCGCACGTGCACGTGCGCGTGCGCGCGTGCGTGTGCGCGCGCGCACGTGTGTGGTGTGTGCGCGCACGTGCGTGCGCGTGTCACGCGTGTACGTGCGCACATGCGCGCGTGCGTGCGGCGTGCGCGCGTGCTGTGCCGTGTGCGCACGCGTGTCTGTGCGTGCGCGCGTGCGTTGCGTGTGCGCGCGCGGTGCGTGCGCGCGCGTGCACGTGCGTGCACGTGTGTGCGTGTGCGTGTGCACGCGCGTGCGTGCGCGCGCGTGCCTGCGCGTGCGTGTGCGCGCACGTGCGTGTGCGCGCGTGTATACGCATTGATGTGCGCACGTGCGTGCGTGCGCGCGTGCGTGCCACGTATGCGCGCACGCAGTGCGTGCGCACATGTCTGGATGCACACGCGCGTGCGTGCGCGCACGTACGTGCTGCGTGTATCCGCGCATTGCGCGCACGCACGTGCGTGCGCGCGCGCGTGCGTGCGTGCGCGTGTGCGCGCGTGCGTGTGCGCTGGATGCGTGTGCGCGCACGTGCGCGTGTCTGCGTGCGTGCGTGCGCGCGCACGTGCGTGTCGCGCGTGTGCGTGCGCGACGTGCGTGCGATGCGCGCACGTGCGTTAACGTGCGTGCGCGCGTGTGCGTGCGCGCGTGCGTGCGCGCGTGTGCGCGTGCCTCTGCGTGTCCTGCGTGCATTGCGCGTGTGCGCGTGCGCGTAATGCGCACGTGTGCGCGCGTGCGTGCCGCGCGTGCGCGTCGATGCGTGCGCGCGCGTGCGCGCGCGCGTGCGCGCGTGCGGTGCCGCGTGTCGCGCGCGCGTGCGCGCGCCCGTGCGTGCGCGCGCACGCGTGCACGTGCGCGCGTGCGTGTGCGCGCACGTGTGCGTGCGTGCGTGCGCGCGTGCGCATTAACCTGCGCGCGTGCGCACGCGCGCGTGCGTGCACACGCAATGCGTGCCGCATGTCGTGCACGTCGCGTGCTTACGTGTGC
Organism: Eptatretus burgeri; assembly: GCF_056783735.1. Classification (NCBI taxonomy): domain Eukaryota; kingdom Metazoa; phylum Chordata; class Myxini; order Myxiniformes; family Myxinidae; genus Eptatretus; species Eptatretus burgeri. The sequence continues at coordinate 6,649 of NW_028223559.1, forward strand.
GCACGCATGCACATTGCGCGTAATGCGCGTGCGCGCACGTGCGTGCGTGCGCGCCGCGCACGTGCGTGCGTGCGTGTGCGCGCGCGTGCGTGCGCGTGTGCGCGCGTGCGTGTCTGCGCGCGTGCGTGCGCGCGTGCGTGTGCGCGTGCGCCTGCGCGATGCGCGCGCGTGCGTGCGTGCGCGCGTGCGTGCGCGTGCGCGCGCACGTGCGTTCGCGCGTGCGTGCGCGCGTGCGTGCGCGCGTGCGCGCCGATGCGTGCGCGTGCGCGCGCGCGTAACGTGCGCGTGCGTGCCGCGTGCGTGCGTGCGTGCGTGCGCACGCGTGCGGTGCTGCGTGCGTGCGTGCGCGTGCGCGCGTGCAGCCTGCGTGCGTGCGCGTGCGTGCGCGCGCATGCGATCTGCGCGCGCGTGCGTGCGTGCGCTTGCGTACGTGCGTGTGCGCGCGTGCGGTGCGTGCGCGCACGTGCGCGGTTCGTGCGTGCGCGTGCGATGCGCGTGCGCGCGTGCGTGCGTGCGCGCACGTGCGTTGCGCGCGCGTGTGCGCGCGTGCGTGCGCACGTGCGTGCGTGCGTGTGCGCGCACGTGCGTGCGCGTGTGCGCGCACGCACGCGATGCGTGCGCGCGTGCTTGCGCGCGTACGTGCTGTTCCTCCCGTGCGCGCGCGCGTGCGTGCGCGTGTCCCGCGCGCGCGTGCGTGCGTGTGCGCGTGCGTGCGTGCGTGCGTGCGCACTGCGCGCAGTAATGCGCACGTGCGGTGCGTGCGCACGTGCGTGCGCACGCGCGCACGTACGCCGCACGTGCGTGCCGTGCGCGTACGCACAATGCCCACGTGCGGTAACCTGCGCGCACGTAATGCCTGCGTGTGCACGGTGCGTGAACGCACCGTCTTTAACGCGTGCGCGTATGACGCACGTGCGTGCGTAACGTGCGCACGTGCGTGCGGATTAACGTGCGCACGTGCGTGCGCGTGTGCGTACGCACACGTGTGCGCGCGTGCGTGCGCGCGTGCGTGCGCATGCGTGTGCGC
>NW_028223561.1:5000-7603 GCF_056783735.1 Eptatretus burgeri
TGACTGATTGGTAAATGTCCTGTGCCAGCTCCTGCACTGTCTCACCCGGCTTTAATCTGCGGTGCTGGAGCTGAGCCCGCACCAGATCACAGTTTGCCGCGAACCCAAACCGACGGCTCAGCGCCTCGCAAATGTGGGAGCTGGTCAACATCACCTCCGCGATCACGTTTAACACGTCTGCGGCTGGTCCCCGCAACGTTGCCACCAAATTCCCTGTACGTTCCTGCTCATTCCACCCGGTTAGTCGGGAAATGCACTCAAATTGCGTCAGAAAAGCTTCAACGCTCCCTGACCCGTCGAAATTTACCAGGGGGATCACTTTTACGGTGGCCCGCTTCTCAGTTTCTCCCTTGTCCGAATCCAGCCCAGGGATCAAACACCCTTGTGGCTGCGTATCCAATTTCGGAGCCCACTGTGGCCAAAGTTGTTTTGTGGTGAGGGTCTCATGGGTCAATTTTGCCTCCTGTTCCAAACGTTGAATGGACCGATTCACCTCTTCCCGCAGGATCTTCTGGGCCCGCACAACCTCCTCCAAGGCTCCGTCGCGAGTTTGTAGCTGCTCCTCAACCAACCCGGACACTCTACTTACAAAAGACGGCTCTACCAGGCCTTTATCCAAGACTTCATCTTGGCTCATAATTTTATCTTGTTCGTCCAAACGAGCCTCCAATCGTTTTACCTCCTCCGCCAAATTCATCCCTTGCTTCCTCAGCCTCCCCACTCTTCAACTTGCAGTTGCATACGAGCATCCACACAGGCACGATGACGTTCCAGGCTTTCATCCACTTTATCAACCCGAATGCTCGTTGCATCAACTTTATCTCCCAATTTTTTCCGTATATTCTCCCCCTCCAATGTAATTTCTACCTTTGTTTCCTCCAATCTATCCTCGAATTTACTTTGTATTTCTCCCAATTTAACATCCACACACTCCTGCATCTCAGTTTTCATTTTCTCCATCTTTTCCCCCAATTCATCCCTCATTAAATCAATCCGTGCACCCAACTGTACCCCCATTACCCCCAATTGATCTGTCATTTCTGCCCCCTGTGCCGTCATTTTTGCCATTTGTGCCATCATTTCTGCCCTCTGTGCCGTCATGTCCCCTATTAAACGTTCCAACAGTGTCTGAATCGTCATCGCACCGGTTTCCGGCACTGCCGGCCCCGTTACGGGCAATGAAGCACGGTACACGCTCGGAATGGGGGAGGTTCCAACCCTACCCCCGTCTCTCCCCTCTTCCCCCGACTCGCTGCCAGACACGTGGCCTTCCTCCTCAAACATCTGCACATCCGCCATGGTGCAGAAGTCCCGTTTGCCGCCAATTAATTTAAATTTGAAAAATCCCGCCAAAATTTTCCAGCGCTCGTGCGCTTTTCTGTAATAATTTTATATTCCAAATCGTGGCGAGATTTTAATCCTGGTATATAATTTAGAGGGGTTCGAACATCCAACACCCTGACACCAATGTGACGTCCACGGGACTTGAACAGTCCCGCCAACGTAGAATGAGCCGAAACGATGGAGGCGGTTTATTTGTTTATAACCCAAACATGGCGGTTCTAATCGCTCTACCGCAAACGGGACGAGGAAGGTGGCACGAGTCACTTTTCACTGAGTTGATGATGTTTATTTGTTTTTATTATTACCAGAAATAACAAGACTCGGCAAGAAGAGGGATCCGGGGCGATTCGACGGGATGGTGTGGGATCGGGCGTGGGGAAAAACACAGACAATTCCAATGAATATACAGATCTCAAACCTCTAAGGCGCCAAGTTCACACACACACACGCACACACACAAAACGTAGCTATTTCTGGTGGTCAGGCTGGACCGTGGTGTGGACGCAACCGTCCCTGGATCGGCGTCGGACGAGCTGGCCTTGCTCTCGTCAGGGGGGCAGGAGAAACCGTGGTGCTGTCGACATCCTGGTCTTGGCCCAAGTCCGCTCACAGCCGCCAGGGAACCAGTTCTGGCGCCAAGTTGCGAGCAGGAGAGGGAGGCAGGTCCGCCCGCCGTTCGACCCCGTAGTGCGAGCCAACAGAACCCCAGAGCCAACCAAGGTGAGGCACGAGCCTCAGCAAGGCTCCAAGACACGATCAAGAACACAATCGAATCAGCACAACAACAAGGATGCTCCCCGCGCAACAGCCTCCCCACCAAAGAAACAAGATCTTTTTGGTTGCAATCTTCTTCCTCTACCTTTTCGACCCCGAACAGACTTACCCCGACACACTTACCCTATCCCGTGTCCCTATCTAATTACGTGACAATTATCATTTCCCTCCTTGAAGAAATGAACATTTACTAGACAACTTATCACCACTGAATTGCTACTTATTACATCGAGATCCTGGTAAACTCGAACAGCATGGCATACCTTATTAAACATCTTAATTACCCTTTGAATGCATACCCCCCCCTCAAATGTAACAATAGATATATATATATATATATATATATATATATATATATATATATATATATATATATATATATATATATATATATATATATATATATATATATATATATATATATATATATATATATATATATATATATATATATATATATATATATATATATATATATATATATA
>NW_028223562.1:0-2500 GCF_056783735.1 Eptatretus burgeri
ATTCATTTCATACAAAAGAACGATTAGAACAACATTCAAAATATTGTAGTAATCATAAATCAGCTGTAATTACAATGCCTAAACCTGGTGAAAAGATTTATTTTGAAGATTATAATAAATCTATCATGCACCCATTTGTGATATACGCTGATTTTGAATGTATCCTTAAAAGATAAATACTGCTTCTCCTAATCCAAAAGAACCATATACAAATAAATATCAAAAACATATTCCTTGTGGTTTTTGTTATTATATCAAATCATCTGTTGGAGAAAAGTATAACAAACTTGAACATTATCGTGGAAAAAATGCTTCACAAGAGTTTGTAAAACGATTAGAAAAGGATTGTATAAGACTCACTAAATTAATGAAAGAAACAAATGAACCGATGAAATTAACCAAAGAAGAAAAATTAGAATTTAGAATGAACAATATCTGTCATATTTGTGAGGGGGAAATTAAGGAGTTTAAAGTTAGAGACCATTGTCATCTTACTGGTAAATATAGAGGTCCCGCTCATTCCTGTTGTAATCTTAATTATAAATTACCTTCTTTTATTCCAGTCTTTCTTCACAACAGCGCCAACTATGATACACATCTATTTATAAATGAACTTTCAAAAACACCAGGGAATATTTCTGCTATAACAAACACAAGTCAAAAGTATATTTCATTTTCAAAAATGATATTCACAAAACCTATAACTCGTATTAGGTTTTTAGATTCTTACAAGTTTATGGGAACACCACTAGCCTACCTCGCATCAAATCTAAGCTCCACGGACTCTTTTCCAAATCTTAATTCATTCTTTCCAAAAGAGGAAATTCTCACTAAAGAGGAAATTCAGATTAAAGAGAGAATTCAAAGTAAAGAGGAAATTCTAACTGAAGATGAAATTCTAATTATAAAGAAAATTCGAACTAAAGAGGAAATTCAGATTAAAGATGAAATTCTGATTAAAGAAGGAATTCTTACGAGAGAGGAAATTCAAACAAGGAATGAAATTCAAAGTAAAGAGAAAATTCTTACAAGTAAGGGAATTTATCCTTATGATTATATGGATTCATTTATGAGATTTAAAGAAACACAACTTCCTTCAAAAGAAAGTTTCTATAATAACCTTTATGAAGAAGAGATAAGTGATAAGGAATATAAACACGCACAAGAAATATGGAAAATATTTAAGATAAAGAACCTTGGAGAATATCATGATTTATATCTAAAAACAGATGTTTTATTGTTAGCTGATGTGTTTGAGGCTTTTAGAACACTCTGTCATAATAAAAATTGTTATGGATTAGACCCTGCCCACTATTTCACAGCTCCTGGTTTAGCTTGGAGTGCAATGTTGAAAATGACAAAACAAGATATAGATTTAATCAGTGATGTTGATATGCTTTTGATGATTGAGAAGTCCAAGAGAGGTGGAATATCACAAGTATGTTCAAAAAGATATGCTAAAGCAAATAATAAATATCTTCCAAATTATAATAGTGAAAAAGATAGTAATTATTTGATGTATTTTGATGCTAATAATTTGTATGGATGGGCAATGTCTCAATCTCTGCCTTATGGTAAATTAGAGTGGGTGGAAGAAAAGGATTATGAAAAGGCTTTGATGAATATTGTTATTTCTTCTCAAGAGGAATTGAATGACGAAGAAGAAGGTTATTATTTTGAAGTTGACTTGAGGTACCCGAGTGATCTTCATAATAAGCATAAAGATCTTCCTTTTGCATGTGAGAAAGAAACTCCAAAGAAAGAATGGTTAAGTGATTATCATAAAAGTTTTAATATTAAAGGTAAATCAACAGAAAAGTTATTAACAACATTCTATGATAAAGAGGGATATGTTTTGCATCAGAGAAGCTTAAAACAGTTTTTGAGAGAAGGATTGAGAGTAGCTAAAATTCATAGAGTTTTAAAATTTAAACAAAGTCCTTGGGTGAAAAAGTATATTCAATTCAATACAGATATGAGAGCAAATACAAAAGTAAAATTTGAAGGGGACTTTTATAAATTAATGAATAATGCTGTATTTGGAAAGACTATGGAAAATGTTAGAAACAGACAAAACATTAGATTCGCAACATCTTGGAAAGAAGCTTCGAGATTGATAAATAAACCAAGTTTTGAGAGAGAAGAGGTTTTTCAGAGAACTTTTCTGCAATTCATATGAAAAAGGAAAGTATTGTAATGCATAAACCAATTTATATTGGAACAGCAGTTCTTGATTTATCAAAGATATTGATGTATGATTATTTGTATAATGACTTAAAGAAAGAGTATGGTGAAAATGTTTCATTGTTGTATATGGATACTGATAGTTTTATCTTAGATATAAAAACTGATGATGTTTATGAAGATATGAAGAAAAATATTGGAGTATATGATACAAGTAATTTCAGCAAGAAGAGTGAGTTATTTTCCAAAAGAATGAAAAGGTTATTGGTAAGTTTAAGGATGAGTTGGGTGGAAAAGTAATGAGTGAGTTTATTGG
>NW_028223566.1:2500-7408 GCF_056783735.1 Eptatretus burgeri
TCCCAAATAGTGTGTTGATTTGTCCATTGTCTAATTATCCTAATGTACTTGCTATTCACATAAAAGTACACTGGTCCTTCCTAAAGTCCTTGATTCAACTCGAAGCTCGATACGAACCTTAGAAAACAGGAAAAAAAATTCTAGCACATCGGACAGCTTAACATCTCATCCAAAGAATTGTTAAATTGTTGAAGTAACATGCTCCCTGTGATGAACCACGATGACACTGTATTCAGCCCAGGAATTCAAATCAAATGAGACAACTCAAAGGCAAGAATACTATACTCCCTTTGTGCCTTTCTTTCAGCTCTAATGATAATATGAATACCTATCAAAATGATCCATTGAAAGCATGCAAGGTTTCTGAACTGCACTCTGTTCTGTCTCAGTCTTCCCACCAGGGCTTCAAGTAAGCAGTGCACCAGCAACTCTTGTCATCCCTAATTTACCCATGATCTTTATTACCCCCCCCCTACTCCCCATTAACCTTTACGATTCAAACCATCTTACTTGCAAGTCTCAGTGTTTCCTCCCCTCCTCCCTCTCCTCTCTTCCTGTTTGTTCATTCCCTTGATGTCTGTTCCACTGCCAGCTGTAATATGCTCTTCAATGAGCCAAATGAGCAATAATGTGCTCTTCCATGAGCCTCGCTCCTGTGGATAAAAATAAATAAATGAAAACTGTGATTTTTGATTCCTTTGAAATGATAAAATCAATTATTTACCTGTACATATCATAATGGCAAATTTAGCTGACCAATTATAGAATGGCCTTGGGAAATGAGTGGCGAAGGAGCCGTAACAAGGTTTCAAAAACCACAGTTTCATTTGCTTTTCCATTTTCGCTCAAACGTAAATGCTGCTGTGGGATAGTGCAAAACAGCATTTCTTTTGACTGTAAGGACGTGTCCCCTGAAAGACCTGTGCAATTTACAATGTGCATTTACCAGATCGCCATGCATGCATGCATGATTACCGCAAAAATTGTCCAACAATTCCACAATGCAGTGAAAATTATTGCAAAAAAGACATTTCATGTGTGAATCTCAGCATCTCTTGTCTCAGAGAAGCTTAAGAATTGGCTGAGTAAATATTCTGCAACATAAGTTTGACTTTCAGCTCGAGTCACTGAAATTTGAATCAACTTTAAATAGATATCCTCTTAAAACTTAAAAATGATTTTTTTTTTCAGTTAAGTAACTACTTTCCAAGGTCCTTCCATCTTCGCAAGATTATCAAACGAGTCATTGACTTTTGTTGTGCAAAATTTTGCGATTGTACTTCCCACCACACAAATGCAAAAATGTCAATCACCAATATCCTGAGATGTTACAAACCCAGCACAATCTCATAACCATATAAAAAGTAATGTACCAGGTGTAAGTACTGTTCATCAATTTAGTGTTCTTTCAAATATCAGGTCTGTAAGCCAGTTTATGAAAGACTTGAGAGAAAAATGTTCCCGAGCTGATACCTCAAGAGAAGGTGGGAATAAATGGGGGCGCTATTCCGTGAATGAAGTAAATAATAGTAGTAAAAGTAATCGTTCAATTTTGTTTAGCCAATCATTGAATTAATTCGAAAGTTTAAAACAATTTATTGTTTGCGAAAAAGGGTTGGAAGTAAAGCAAGTATAACAATAACAAGAGCGAGAATTGCTTTGCAATACATGTCCCCGACCGATGTGATATTTTCGAAGTCCAAAAAGGGCATAACTCAGTGAAAAATTGACGAAATGCCCTGAAACTCGAACTTGCTCTGTATATTATCACAATAAAGCCATGTACCAAGTTTAATTTGAATATGTTAAAGGGTATGGGGGAAAAAAGTCTGAAAGATAATCGGTGGGACCGATGGACAGAAGGACGGACAGACAGACGGAGAGTAAACCTGTACTCCCCTCCGGTGGCGAATTTCAATAAACAAATATGAGTCTACAGGGTGAACATATGGCCCACACTCTATTAACAAGAGTATTCATAAGGGTAATCTTGTAGCGTGTTGAGCTAAATGAGTCCCATTGTGTGTTCTGCCCAGTGAAGGTAGCCTTGCGGTAGATTGTCGTCAATAATCCATCCTCAGTCTTCTCGAATAATACATTTAGAAAGGGACGTAGATTTGACTGCTCGGTCTCACACATAAACTTTAATGCAGGATGGAGAGCATTGAGACGTACGAGGAAGTCGATGCAAGCAGTAGGAGTATTGAAGATGGCAAACATGTCGTCCACGTATCGGTCGTATACCGTAGGTCGTAGGTTCATGTTCAATTCATGGAAAACACACTTCTCATGAAAGCCGACAAAAATGTGTGCGAGCGGTGGACCTAATGGTGATGCCATCGCTACTCTGTCTCCTTGCGTGTACATGTTGTCATTGAAGCTGAAAAACACCGCTCGTGTTGCCACGTTCATGAGTTCCACAAAGACCACTTCAGAGATAGAAGGTGGTTTGAGGTTACTATGAAATAGCGATGCCATACATATATCGATGGTTTATTGGAGAGGAAAATTCGTGAACAGGCTGGATATGTCAAAGGAACACGTGGCCATAGCATTCTGTTCCGCTCCAATTCACACATGGTTTTATTAAATGTGAATGAATATTTAATTACATACTTTGAGAATTCCTCAAGAACAGGTTGCAATAATTCACTGAACCACTTGGATAGTTTATGTTGCACAGAACCAATCATAGATAGGATCGGACGTAGTAGGACGCCTTATGTATGTATTTGGGGTAACCCATACATCCGAGGATGCTGTGAAACATGTGGATGGCTCCGTTCATACACATCATATGGGAGTTCTTTGCTTTTGCACAAATGCAATAAACGTGCTTACAATTTCCATTGAAGTGCTGCTGTGCAGTCATTAGCCACGTTACCTAGTAATTTGAACTTTGTTTTGTCGTTCAGAACCCCAAACATCTTTTCCATGTAATCACAATTGTTCATAACAACTACTTCAGACCCTTTATCACATTTACAGATAAATAAGTCTGGGTTGATCTTCAGGCCTCGAACAGCAGACACATATTCACATTCCATGTGGAAGTCAGGGGTGTTGTTAGGGGTTCCACAATAAGCATCTGCAATATCAGTCAGTCTTGCCCGACAGGAATTTGATTCATCATTAAATGTAGGAGTATTACGAGACAATTGGGCAGAAAAGAGCTCAAACTCGGCAAACACCTCCTCTCTTTTGATACTGGCTTTAGGAATACCGAAACCATAACCAATGGCGAGGACAGACTCCTCATGTCAGAGAGCACAATAGACAGGTTTATCAAGTGCTTGGTCACATTAATGACATCACCGTAATGTTTACGTTTCAACACGCCAATATAAGAGGCATTCTTCATGTGCGTGTTCTGATTGAGACAATGTACCGGCAAAGCCTCATCAGATCGAAAAACGAAAGGAAAGAACGTACCGATGACCAAGCGCGACGAAGAGCCCGACGTGAACTCATTAACATATCGGTAATTCGTTGTATTTCATCATGTATAAATGCTTGTTCAATAATGAGACAACGTCTTACTTTGGTCTTGTCTGGACGTATGGAAATAAACGTAGGAGTAACCTTGGCACGTAAACAATCACGGAGGAAGTTAATTGATAGAATGCTGGTTTGTACCTTTCCTTTAAGTGTTATCATATTGTTGATGTCTGCAATTTTTGAATTTGAATACCGATGTCTGAAATACATGAATAAACGTTTGGAAGTACAAAATTTGAAAATAGCAGAAAAAAAGAACAGACATTGTCAAAGATTTTCATCTTACAACTTGTCAGGATACACGCAAGAATACTGGATATGCAGACACAAAATGAAACAATGTATTTGTTCAAACAGTTGGGAATTGGTTATTTGGACTGATATACGAGGTGTGTTCAAAGAGTATCCAACCTGAATTTTTCATGCGTAAACAAATGAAGCTAGGGAGACGTGGTTTGGTGCACGTAGGTAGGCGATCCTAATTCGTATGCGTGAATATTTTCCCGCCTGCAGAAGCTGTCAGTCGCCGACAGGCCGCCGATGAGTGAGGAAGTGTAAGTGAACGCCGTTGGATTTTCGTTTTTGACAAAATGACGGAAAAACTTGAACAATGCTACTGCATCAAATTTTGTGTAAAGCTTGGTGATTCCCAAGTGGAAACGATCCGCAAGATTCAACAGGCCTTCGGGAACGAAGCAATGGACACCACACAGATAAAAGAGTGGTACAACCGCTTCAAAGATGGTTGCACATCAGTGGAAAGTGAAGCATGTTCTGGTAGGCCCTCTACATCCCGAAATGAGATTGTCATTGACCAAGTGAGGACCCTGCTGATGCAGGATCGTTGAATCACGATCAGAGAACTTGCAGATGAGGCGGGCATCAGCATTGGATCCGTTCATTCCATTGTGAATGAGGATTTGGGCTTAAGGAGAATCTCAGAGAAGTTCGTGCCAAAGCTGTGAACAATCGAGCAGAAGCAACTCCATTTGGAGATCGCACAGGACATGCTGGAGACTGTGAACAGTGATACTAACTTCTTCAACACAGTGATCACTGGCGATGAGACCACAGTGATCCGTCATTTTGTCAAAAACGAAAATCCGACGGCGCTCACTTACACTTCCTCACTCATCGGCGGTCTGTCGGTGACTGACAGCTTCTGCAGGCGGGAAAATATTCATGCATACGGATTAGGATCGCATACATACGTGCACCAAACCACGCCTCCCTAGCTTCATTTTTTTTTTTTTTACGAACGAAAAATTAAGGTTGGATACTTTTTGAACACACCTCATATATATGTATATATATATATATATATATATATATATATATATATATATATATATATATATATGTGTGTGTGTATGTCTATATGTATGTATGTATGTATGTATGTATGTATGT
>NW_028223570.1:0-5000 GCF_056783735.1 Eptatretus burgeri
AAACAACAGCTGCCGATGAAGCTGGCCAGCTTTTGCCGTCAGTGGAAGTTGGTGGAGGGAGTGCGGTGGTGCTGGCCACTTGGAAGGCGGGCTCGGACCTACCTACCTGTCTCCCTCCCACCTATCGCCTTTGCCTGTCACTGTACATACCCACTCCCTTAATTTGTGAAAAACCAATTTAGCCCCAACTTATTTTTTTTGTTGTTTTTATTCTTACTCCCCCACTATAAATCGTCCCCTAACCCCCTTTATCGTCCTTGTTCGGCTAACCTATTCTGTCACCTAGCCTACTCCCAACCCCTACGTTCCCTTCCCAGAGGGGAACAAGGGAGAGCTAACGTCCTGTGTCGAGGCCCAACGAAGCCTCAGAATGGCCTCCCCAGAGTTTGGCGATCTCTAACCAAAGTGGGTCCAGCGGCCCACGACAGCGAGGGGATGGATGGTGCGGAGGGGTACATCTCCTAATCTACCCTAACCATTTAACTGCTAAACTACCCCGGGGCTTTCAACAAGCGCCTCTCGCTTAAAGTATTGGTTCTAACAACCCAGATTCCCGTCGCCTGTGTTGGTGTCCTCACAATTTCGGGCCTCGCCCCCCCAATTTTCTCTCCGTGCCCTCAAACGGTCTCCTGGCTGGGACACGTGGCTCCCTTTGGCAGGCACGACCCTCTGCCGAATCTCCCGCTATGGCACCCCCGGGCACTACACTGCCTCCGAGCCTACCAGCTCCCTAACACCAGGGAGTGCCCCCTATGGCACCTCCCCTGAAACGCACACGTGGCAGGCCGGCCTCCCGGGCCCCTTTCCGAGGGTCACCCGTGCCCACAACACTGCCCACGCGGCCACGGCGCCCCGGGCCCCCGCACCAAGCAGGCGCACCCGTGCCCACTACTCTATCCCGGCCCCCCATGGGCCCATGGCCTACCGCGGCCGACTAGCCTGGTGCCCGGGTACCCTCTCAGCGATACTCACCTTTCGCAGCCACGCTCCCAAGCCCGTCAACAGGGCTCCTGCACCCCCTCCAAATGGGTCTCGAGCCTACTTTCCCACCAACAGCAAAACGACCTCCATTTTTCAATTTGACTAACCCAGCTAACTCACTTTACTCTGACCCCGGGTCCCTTGGGCGGGAGTCACTCCTCCCCCAATCACTCATCGCACCATGCATTCCCCATTCACTCCACACACACAGACCCGCTGGCCTCACTCACTCACCAAGCACATGCCTCACAACTCACCAACTTTTCAACACACACTGCTGAACTCTGCCATCCTTCTAACTACCTCCCCTAACTAACTCGTGCTCCCACGTCGTCCCTTAAACTACAGCACGTTCCATTTAACTCTACGTAGCTAAGCTACGTCCCCTCTACACATCCTCAAGTCTGTCACTGTCCTCAAATGTCCCAAAAATCAATTTCCCAACCTAAAGCTCACTAAATCCCTCTACCTAATCCATTCCACGGACTCCATGAGGACTTACCCCTGCCCCATGAAGTCGGTCTAGCTAAGCTAACCCTTCCCCCTAACTAGTTTCCATCCTGTGCCCAGGGTAAGGGGGTCTTTCACCCCTTGCCCAGGAATCCTGTACACCCGAAAGTGAGGCTTGCTTTTTTTTTTTTTCATGCGCAGCACCTGCGCGGCAACTCAGAGCTCGCGCACTTTGCACCTGCCCGTGACGTCATGCAGCTGCACGTGTTCCTCGTCCCTCCTTGGACGGGACCATCCGGCAGAGATACCCCTCCTGCCGGATTCCAACCCCACGTGCAGCCATGACGTCACCGTGCGCAAAAAAAAACACAAGCCCCACGTCTCGAGGGGTTTCCCACGCGAACACATGTGCTTTGCCCGTTGGAGCTGAACACACACGATCGCGTGGAGAACCCGTCCGGTCCAAATCCATTTACCTGCCTAAACTTTGTCCGTCCGCGGGATCGGCAAATCCACCGCGTGCGTTTCCGGACCGGGACTTCACTCTCGCAAGCGAGCACGTGGTGGTCTCGTGCGTTGCACAGCACGAACCGCGTGCTCACTGCTGGGTGAACCCGGCACGGTCCTCGAAACAACCACAGCCACTACTCGGCTTTCTCTCTTCTCATGTCGCCGTCTCCGTCTCCATTCAACCCACGCACACCTGCGTGTCACGACGCACACAGTCCACACCATTAAACTCACACCGGGAGACGCGGCTGCGTGCTCCCGCATGCCAACCGACATCTCCCTCTCATACCGCTCTCTCACACACACGGTCTCCCTTGCATAACCCATACCACTCACACGTGGTGCTCCATTCACTCGTGCCTCACTCACACACGCGGGGGCACTCAACCGCGGTTCCTCATCCACACACGGTGCCTCACCCACACACGCGGGGGCACGAACCCGCGGTGCCTCACTCACACACCGTGCCTCATCCACACACGGCGTGCTGGGAAGCACGTACTCCGGCACCATCGCCACCACACCACTCACACGTGGTGCCTCACTCATACTGGCCGTTTCACTCACACACACGGCCTCACTCACACACGGTGCCTCACCCACGCACGGCGTGCTGGGAAGCACGCACTCTGGCACCATCGCCACCACACCACTTACACACGGGGTCGCTGCCACACACGGGGACGCACTCACACCCTGCACCACACACACCGGGACAACCACACTGGGGATTCGTGTCCCCACAAGGGTCTCCGGGGCCTCTACACCCCCCAAGCTCTCCGTGCACCCGTCCACAGCACTCGTCCCTCAACCTCGCAAAGCACGACCGAACTCACCTGGTCGTGACTCGCCTTAAGGGGGCATACTCCCTCCCCTCGTTCCTGGAGGAGGCCATCCCGCTGCTCGCACCGGGTCCCTACACGCTCCGCGAGCTCACCCCCATTGTCCTCCACTACCTCCGTGTGTGCGTGCGCGTCACTTGCCCCCGTCTTCATCGTGTAGTCTTCCCTCTATCGTTCCCATCTCCCGTGTCTCTGCCAACTCTTCACCCTTTACCTCCCTTGTCTCAACTATTATTTCTGTTGTCGTCACCTCGTGTCTCGTCTCACACGTTTTGGTCTCCCCATTTAATTTTTCCCTTTCGGTCATCGTCACGACCCTCGCCCAACACGTTCCACGAATTATTTTTTCACCCGCCTCCACCGCGGGCCTGTCAGCCGTTGCACCCACCCCCCGCCTCGTTTGCTCCCACACATGAAGTCGCCATTCCCAGCTCCCTGGTCACGGCCTTCATGCCCGCCTGCAGGCATCGGCCCATGTTCTGCGTCTCACCCCGCAGCTCTTTCATTTCTTCTTTCATGTTTGCTTCCATTCCGTTTATTTGCTGTGTATTCGCATCCATCGTCGTTTTCACTTCATTCATTTGCTTGTTCATTTCATTTGTATTTGTATCCATCTTTTTGTTCATTTGTTGTGTATTCGCATCCATCTTTTCGATCATTTTCGCTGTCGTTTCCGCATACATTTTTGCCAGCATGGTGTATAGCTGGGTCATGTCGGGTGCGCTTGGGTGAGCCGTTTCGGCAGGGGTCGGGGAAGGGTTTTGGTGGAGAGGGGGGGGGAGGTGTCATACACCGCGGCCGCTGCCGCACCCACCTCAGGTTCTGGGTTCAGTTGGGCGAGTCCGTGTTCCTGCACAATCAACATTTCCTGCTCGGGGATTCCATCCTGAGCCATGGATTCTACACATTCTACATCCATTTCTAATACCCCCGGCTCCCGCTCGCCTTGAGACGCCATCTTGCTTCTCGTGAAGGGTTAATTTAACTCGCTCGTAATTTGGAGGGAATCGGGGGTCGCTTCTCTCACCCCTGGACCGATTCCCGTGAATTTAGCTGGAGACAGGAGAGCCTGTTGTCCCGCTCTCCAATACCAGTGCCGCGAGGAGGGCGATGAATTTGTATCCCACTCCTGACACCAGTGTTGCGGTCTTCGCGCCCGCCGGCGTGCGAACGGCCACGTAACTCGAACCGCGGCACGTCGCCCACCGGACGGACAATCCAGTCGTGACCCTCTCGGACTAACGCCGGGAACCAGTCACGGGTGGACCTTTCGGTCTCACCGCGATCGAGCCAATCAGCCCCCGCGTGGGATAGGGTTGCTCGCCAAATTCGAACTACCTAAGTACCCACGCGGAGGGTAGACCGGGCGATCGCACCTCGCCGCAGGTCGACTTCGGACACGGGCCACTTAAGCGACCCGTTCCGTACTATCAGAATAACCGAGCGGTGTTATCGTCGACCTCGACGGTTCGATTAATTATCGGGCGTACTCAGCCCACTACCAACCCTTTACGTGAAGCAAGATGAGGGTTCAATGGGGGAAAAGACGAAGCGAAGCGGGAAACAGTTCAACAATAAAGCACGTTTATTCTCGGCACACGGAAGCACACAAATACAATTCCACCAAATGCACACAAAAAGAAAACACAATTCCATTTACACAAAAAGCAAACATAAAAGTGAAAACACAGTGCAGAGCTAATACCGACTACCGAGCACACGGCAACACTTATACAATTCTACTTCACAGACGGCGCCGACAACACATACCCAAAACCAAGGAAAAGAAATACCCTCAAGAATGAGGTAGGCCTGGGGCCGAGACCGGGTCGGGCCTACCCGTCTGGTGATGAGACGCGGAGCGGCGATGGCCCCGCAACCCGCGGGCCTCGTGGACAGTGCCTGGCAGGGGGTGGGAACGGGGCCCCCTTGGTCGCACTATCTCAGCGCGGGGGGAAACAGGAGGGGGTTGCTGATGCTCGGGGTATAGAGGATCTTTATTATGTGCGACGAGCGTCTCCACCTCGGCCAGGTCGCGCTGCCGGCCTCCTTCGGGTGCAGCTTCCTGCACGACGCGAGCACCCCCTCGTCCGATGTCGCCGCCTTTCCACAGCTCCGTCCCCTCCGTTCCGACTCCAACGCACACGACGAGCAGCTCCACCGCCCGCGAAGTCTTGACCCTCTGCTTCCGACTCTCCTCTTCTTGACTCTCCGACC
>NW_028223571.1:0-7071 GCF_056783735.1 Eptatretus burgeri
GCGGGCTGTGCGCGATCTTTGTTTGGGAGAGTCGGGCTGCGTGAAGTTTGCCTGAATACGGGGAGAGGCTTTGGAAAAGAAATATATTTTTTAACCGAGTGAGGCAGGAAAATTATCAACACGGTTGGTTGCATCATTATTGTGAGGAGCTCGGTTTTACAATCAATTGTGGTTGGAATCTGTGGTTGAATGTACGAAGTAAGCCGTGTGTTGAGCCCTCGAAGGAGGGAGGGCTGTACGGTGTGGGAGATGGAGCACGAAGCACGAGTGTGGTCAACATCTGGGCCGCATTGAAATCGGCCGTGCCGAGGGTGCTGTGTAAATTTTCGAAGCAGTTCATCCTGGCCTTGTAAGTTTGCAAGTACACATGTGCAAATGGACAAGACCATTGTGTGCTGGACCCTGAGTAAATTCCACAATGTGCCAACCCCCTACAGCCCCCTGCACCTCCGAAGAGTCTGGAGGTATGGCTGCCCTTTGAGCTGTGCAGCCTCGGTTCAAATCTCAACGCAGCTCTAAACTGCCATCCTGGTGTTTCACATGCACTGCAAAGTTTGCTAACATCGGTTCGTGAACATTAAAGATCCCACGATGCTTTTTACGAAGAGTTGGCAAGTTATTGCAGGCACCCTGAACATTAAGCTACAAAATTGCTGCTCGAACGTGCAGGGGCACAGCTGCTGTCAGGATGGGCATGGGTCGGGACTCGAGTCGTCAGTTGTGTGCAGTACGTGGCGACAGATTAGTATCAATTGTCACAAGGACGTGTTCGTGCAAATGATGCAGTGTCCCTCCACCGATACACACATTGGAATAAATAATCTCACCGATCTGGGAGGAATGACAGGCTGAGTCAACCTCAGGAACCAGGGATACTGAGAGTCAGGAGTCGCCAAGAGCCACAAACAATAGACATTGTGCTCTGACGGTTTGAAAGAGGAAATACGAATCGTGCAAGTGAGGTGTGGAGTGTGTGTTGGGATTTACTTTAGGCTCATGTAAAGGATAATTGAGAATTTGGCAGATTTTAAAAACAATTACCATGACAAGTTTGAATGAAGAATGAGTTAAAATCGCAACTGTGGCTGTGGACATAATTACATACACAACTCAGCCGGGAACAGAGGAAAATACTTTATTTTATTTTGGGCAGAACCAAATGCTTTGCAGAAGTGTGGTCCAAATGGATGAATGGATGATATCTGATTAGGCAGTGTTGGTTGACTCACTGCTAGAGTAAAATGTGGTAATCGAAAGATGTCCGATACTGGACATAACTGTCAGGGTATGTAGTGTACACTGAGAATAACATCTTGGAAAGTGATTCTGTGCTAATTGCGGTATGCAATCTAGCCGAGGGTGAAAGCATATTCCTGATATGTGTATACTGTACAGATGGCACAATGTAGGGGAACTGTGGAAATAAGAGGATATTTAATGTCGCAAAGTGTGCTAGTCAAGAATAGTTAAATCGATAATAGTAATATATTGAGCACATATGAAGAAGAAAAAAAAAACTACAACGACATCCTCCCTGGCTACCTTCCACCATCGGCCTTTTCGATGAGCATACGTGCCAAGCGCCTGTGGGGGAGTTCCATTGGCAATCAACGCTACCTAACTACCTGGTGCTTGCAGCGGTATCGAGTTGCAGGTGCGAGTACCATCGAGCCGGATTGTCAAGGATTGCACGAGGCAGGAAGGTCCAAGGAAGCTTCTCACCTCCAGCTCACCTTCCCTCCGAGGGGGAGTATCAATAACGACCCAACGGGGTCCCTTTTTTGGGGGGGGTGTGTCTGGTGGGGGCCAGTCCTTAAGCAGCACCTGTATGGGTGCTTGTGTATAAATTTCCATTTATTTTATATTCTAATGACTCTGCCCTTATGTGCTTCTTATGGGCTTCATGATGGTGCCCAGGGAGCCACTGGGTTGTCTGGACCGCCTGGAGAAGCGGGAGGCAGTGGAACTGTTGGTGGTTCAGGTCCTATCGGACCTCCAGGCCCGAGTGGTCATGATGGCATGATTGGCCCTCAGGGCAATGCTGGAGACAGGGCTCTGCAAGGGGAGTCTGCAACACCAGGACGCCAAGGGGCGATTGGGATAATTGCACCATCAGGATCATCTGGGTCAGTGGGTGAGCAAATGGTGGGTGCAGGTGAGCACATACATCTGTGGTGAAGGTAGTGGTGTGAACCCATGGGTCGGTTCGGGCAGGCAGAATTCACATCTTTGTTTACGTTGAGATCTGAATTTGTTGTCTTCTGACGTCAGCATCGGTTGGTATTTTAAAAACGCGTTTTTCATATCATAGCAGCCACCGTACCTGGGAAGGCTCTCTGTGCATTGTATTGTCATAATGGTAGACCGTGAGGATATGTACGCTCTCTGATGACAACCAACTTATGAATGGGAAAGAAGGGTGCGGTCGGTGAAACTGACTCTACTGCTCCCTCTAGCGGTTGTGCTTGCTGCTGATACCCAGCCCCTACAACAAAGTGGTTACCCAAAAAGGTTTTGCTCGCTTTGGCTCATAAAAATGAGCTGCAGGAAAAAAAAGGGGGATGATGTAGAAGGAGGTGCTGAGAATATGGTGCACTCAAGAACTTGCAGAGGTGGGAGAAAATCGAAAATTTGTAAAATCGAAAGTTTTGGAAGCAGTTATGTATTATCAAATGTTTGTGGTGTGCACTGCCTTTGGGCTGTTGGGTGCATCACTGGTTGGAGCATGACTGTGCTGCTGATGCGGTGTCCCTATTACCAGTGTACTGATGTTCATTTTTTTTTTTTTTGCCAGTCTTAAAGGAGTGACAGGCTGAGTTAGCCCTCTGGGGTTCGTTTAGTGGTAAATGAAAGTTGAGCTCAGGGCTCTGGGATCCTGGTCACCAATTTAAGGGCAAGGCCAAACAGTACATATAATTATTGGTAGAATGTCTGTAAAATATATGGACATATATAAATGAAGATTAATTCTTGTGATGCTAATAAATATTGTGAAAGAGTTTGACAACAGGGTGTTCGAATGGAGGAACGTCCTAAAGATGCAGTGGACTGGACTTTTTCAGGTATTATTGGTTACCCATGGAGCTGTCAAGAAAAGGTAAGCCAATCATGGATTCACGCATCTCATTGCAAAAGGATACAGGAAATCGAAAAGAGAAAGAAATGTTACTGGAGGTTTATGACAGATGTGGCAGTGTTTGATTCGCATGTGTATAATCGTGATAATATGGACAATAACAGATAGTGAGGATATTTTGGGAATGTCATAGAGATCAGAATGTTTGGTAGGTCAATGGTAGGGGAAACAAGGAATGGGTTGTGACAGGGTGCACAGGGAAGAAAGAAAAAAGGTAAACATTGGGATCAATTGCATTAGGAAGGCGTATATGGGAAAACACGGATTACCCTTGTTTGCAGTTCCACTCCAGGGGGAGAACATGTGTGGGTACATAGTCCGTAGACAAGATAGACCAGTTTTAACTAAAGTAGAGAAGGCATCAGTGGAAGGTAGAATAATAGAAATAAAAAGTAATTGGGAGAAGGGGGGTTATAATTGCACGAACTATGCGCATTGGTATTACCCTAAGTACAGAACTATTAAGCAAAAGGCTGTGGGACAGGGCCCGACAAGAGCAATAAAAGTAACGAATTATGATGGATTGAAGAAGGGGGAGGGATTAGAAAAGTACCCCCCACATTTTCAGCTCATGCACAAACAAATTGGATTGATTTGTCTAGTTAGAGGACAAGGGGGGGGACCCCATTTAGGAGAATCAACATGCCAGTATTATGCTAGACATGGGGATGAAATGGTGACCATAAAAGGGCGAATTAATGGAACAACCATACCTGTAAAAATCGAAGTAAATAACCTGCTTGAACCTCAGGCACCCCTAAATGGTACATATTTTGTGTGTGGGTATAAGGCATACTCATGGCTACCAGTGGGATGGAGGGGATCATGTTTTTTGGGATTTATACTGCCCAGGATTCGGATCACTGACCAATCACCCTTTGTACCACAGGTCAGATCGAAAAGAGCCATTTCAGAAGTTGAGAGGTTTTTCATGATTGCATTCCCCTTTTATGGAGCAGGCAAAAGTGCAAGGAAATTATCAATTTGGCAGCATCTTTGGAAAAGCTTGCTAATACCACCAGCGAAGGATTTCACAAAACGAGTGCCGAGCTGGTAGCTATACGGACAA
Source organism: Eptatretus burgeri (assembly GCF_056783735.1). Classification (NCBI taxonomy): domain Eukaryota; kingdom Metazoa; phylum Chordata; class Myxini; order Myxiniformes; family Myxinidae; genus Eptatretus; species Eptatretus burgeri. The sequence continues at coordinate 4,206 of NW_028223571.1, forward strand.
CCGTGATGCAAAACCGCATTGCTCTGGATATGCTTTTAGCAGAAAAAGGAGGGACGTGTGCGGTTATAGGTGTGGAATGCTGCACATACATTCCAGATAATTCAGAAGAAATTGATAATTTGGCTGAAAAAATTAAAGCTGAAGGTGCAAAATATCATGATTTTAACAAGGGATGGTCAATGGGATCTTGGTTGAAGGGAATATTGGGGAGTTGGGGAGCCTGGATAATCCATTGGTTGTTTATAGGGCTCATGATCTTCATAGCAGTGATTGTTGTCATCACTTGTATTAAAAATCTAATCAGGGAGTGCGTGAGACATTGTTCTTCTACAGCAAAGAAAACAACAAAACCGGAGACGGTCCTGGGGAAACCTGCTATGGTTGCTGTGGTCAAACCGCTGCCAACACCTCCGCCGTCTCTACCCTCCCCGATAATTCACTCTGGTTTTCCTCCCCAACCCATAGACCCTGAAAAGTACTGTGAACTTAATGGGACTGTTGACCCACTGCATACACTCACATTGGATGAGTGTCTCGACTTGCTCACACCGATGACGAAGATGGAAAGAAATGTTATCTGAACATTGCCTTGTTGGAAAATGTTGGGACTTTTCTTTAAAATTTTTCTTTCACTCTGGCTTGCAGTTTATATTCTTGTTTGCTGATATTCTTTTTGTTGGTTCATAAAGAACACAATATATATAGATTCTTACTTGTTGTTTATAAAAAATTATATTCTTGTTTGCTGATATTCTTTTTGTTGGTTCATAAAGAACACAATATATATAGATTCTTACTTGTTGTGTATAAAAATTATATTCTTGTTTGCTAATTCTGACTTGTTTATACGTTTTGTGTGTGTGAAATAATTTTGTGTAAGTTGTTTTTGAAAGGTAAATTTTGCTTCCTCATAACCTATATTCAAGTTATAATTGTTGAAATGCATCCACTATTCTATAGAGGGGTGGGGTCTTGATGGGCCGGTCGGGATGGTGGAGGGGGCTTTTCTATGAAGCAAGAAAGTGCGGGCGGAGCTTTCGTGACGTAATGACCCACTTGGAGCTACTCAGAAGAGTGGGTCACTTCTGGACGAGACTCCCTTTTTACCACCTTGCCGCTCCATCAAGATCCCATCTCTAAAAATATTATAATTGTGGTGTTCCTTTTCCACTATGTTTCTAAGTAACAGAGGGGCAAATGTGGAGCTGTTGAACAGCTCCCAAGATGAAAGCAGCCAATTTAACAGGATTACCTTTTCTTAAAATTGAATGTAGCATTTAATTGAGGAAGCCAAAGCATTTAAAATGCCCTCAGTAAGCTACCATTTCTTGACTGTTGGTAATCAAAGCCAGTCGGCGAAATCTATCTATCTCTCTCTCTCTCTCTCTCTCTCTCTCACTCTCACTCTCACTCTCACTCTCACTCTCACTCTCACTCTCACTCTCACTCTCTCTCTCCCTCTCTCTCTCTCTCTCCCTCTCCCTCTCACTCTCCCTCTCCCTCTCACTCTCACTCTCACTCTCACTCTCACTCTCACTCTCACTCTCACTCTCACTCTCACTCTCACTCTCACTCTCACTCTCACTCTCACTCTCACTCTCACTCTCACTCTGTCTGTGTTCTCTCACTCTCTCTCTGTCTGTGTCTCTTTCTCTGTCTCTGTCTCTGTCTCTTTGTCGTGCAGCTGAACATCTGGCTTTCTTGTTGGCCCTTGTAACAACATTCTTTGAGCCTTGGGCTCAGAGAAGCCCAATCATAAATCAGCACTGTCTTGGTATAGTTCAAAAGGGAACATCTTGTAGTAGAATGAGACGATAATATATATATTGTGATAAAGATCTGCCTGATCAATAACAGATCTTCTTGCTTGTGAAAAGATAAATGCTTTGTCAGGCCAGGAGGGAATATTTGCTGGGGTGTTGTTACTTTCAAAGAAAACGATATCTTAGAAAGGAAATATAAAGCTGATGGAAGTTGGGGAAATCATGAAACCAGATGAGCAGGAAAAGTATATATAAAGTAAACCAAACTGCATGCAGGCCAGAGTTTTGACTGGGCTGGTATACTGTAGGTATTCTGTGCCTTTCTACTCTCGTGTATACACTTTTGATGCGCATTAAACCTCTTCTCTACGACGATTGGTGTAGTCATTGCTTGATTGCAGACCCTGATCTCGACACATATATATACATATATATATATATATATATATATACATATATATATATACATATATATATATATATATATACATATACATATATATATATATATATATATATATATATATATATATATATATATATATATATATATATATATATATATATATACATATATATATATATATATATATATATATATATACATATATATATATATATATATATATATATATATATATATATATATATATATATATATACATATATATACATATATATATATATATATATATATATATATATATATATATATATATATATATATATATATATATATATATATATATATATATATATATATATATATATATATATATATATATATATATATATATATATATATATATATATATATATATATATATATATATATATATATATGTATATATATATATATATATATATATATATATATATATATATATATATATATACATATATATATATATATATATATATATATATATATATATATATATATATATATATATATATATATATATATATATATATATATATATATATATATATATATATATATATATATATATACATATATATATATATATATATATATATATATATATATATATATATATATATATATATACATATATATATATATATATATATATATATAA
>NW_028223572.1:2500-7058 GCF_056783735.1 Eptatretus burgeri
GACAGACACAGACAGACAGACAGACACAGACAGACAGACACAGACAGACAGACAGACAGACAGACAGAGACATTGATTGCATAGAAAGGCAAAGAGAAAATACAGGAAAGCTATGGAGACAATTGGCTTTAGGTCCAGTACAAAATAAGGAGTAGACAATACAAAATAAGCAAGGGAGGATACAAGTTCCAATAAAATACGTTTCATTATCGGTTCCAATAAAACGAGTTACATTAAAATGAATACACATTAGTCGTAAGAAAACAGTTGTTGTAATTGAAAACAGGTGTAATTCATCTACACAGGTGTAGTACGTGGAAACAGGTGTTATTAACTAAAACTCCAATTCTTATACATTGAGTCCATTAATGGCCACATTTAAGCAGATTGATTATAAAACTACTAAAAAGGAAGTCAACTTCAACATCACCCCCCAACCCTCCAACTATTTTTGTGAGAATATAATATATAATATGTTGCTCTATACAATCCACACAGGTCCAGACGCAGATGGCTCCCCAAATGCATCATATAATTGTGTATGTCAATATTAACTTTCCCCACATAAGTTACCTCTGAAATCATCATGACACTGGTGGCCATTATTTAATAACAGACACCGATATGGACTTGTGCATGCCATGCTGGATTTAATAAGTCGGAGTAGAAGCATGGACTGCAGCACAGTGTGCATGCGCTAAAAATGTATCACATGATCAGTGAAGGTGTCTGGTGTGGAAGAAAAAATAATTATATTCATATATTCTCAATTATAATTGTTGCTGGTGCTTTATATATTTAATTTTTGTACCTTAGTCAAATTGGCTGTCAGTAATGTTTCCATTTTCCCAAGAGTCTTTTGACCTACATATTGATAAAAGGAATATCTTACTATTAAGAAAGGTCTTGTTCGCTGCATATAAACAGGGTGACCTGGTTGATAACTGCCACTTTTGCCGTGATTATATCATTCTCTCCCTCCACCGAAAGTGGACACGTATTGCAGTTTTGAGTTATTTTGCCTAATGCTTATAAGCTAATCCTGTAGTTGATTTGCCAAATGTCTCCCCTCCCATACTTTGGAATGTCAAGTTGTGTATAAGAGGAATTGCTTTGGGCTTCTGTTTCCGTGAAGGCCATTTGAATGTTTCAGTGAATCATTCAATGTTCTTCCTCAGTACACACGAAATTAAACATTCTCCTTTGGTATGCTGATCCAACTTGTGGAAATTGAGTTATTTTTCACCACAATTTTGGCACCCAAACAGGGACCAAATCACCCGGCAGGACTGGGAACAGCATCGTCTGACATAACAGCGAGCAAGTGGCCACTTACTAATATGTTTGCTCTTACTTCAGATTGGATGCAGCATATCTAAGCTGAACGGGTAACGTGGTACTCCATTGATAGGAGAGGTATACAAAGGAGAACCTTTAGTGACAGACCTAAGAAAATTAAGTGGTTGGAGACTGCTTAAGATTACAGGGTTCACCCTGGGCATTCGAGTGTTTTTATAAAGGTCAGGGATCTCTTAACCGAGAGCTGAAGTCTCTGCCGTGCTTAGAGAGGGTTGATCCCCCTGCTCACCAAAAAAAGTTAAAATCCCCAAGGGGGAGAGCGAATAAGTGTTATGAATGTTTGTTGTGTTGTGTGTTGTGTTGTTACGAAGTCTTAAATCCTATAGATTTGAATTAAGGAGTCTCCTCTTTGGACAGATTTGTGAATCCTACGTGATTGGAAATGTTGAGTTTTGTGTTAAAGACGTAAATTGAGTGTTCCAACCTTGAACACTTGTATTTTTTTATTTATATCTGATTTGTATGCACACTGATTTGCATTGATTTACATGTTGTACTAAGTGAGTGTTGAAATGGAGCATGTGCGAGTCCAGTAGGTTTCACTGGAATAAAACGTGATATGTTGTGCATTGTGAACTGTGAAACTTATGGGAATGAATAAGTACGGAAAGTGGAGATAAGGATTGGTCGTTACCGTACACTGTGAATTTCTGGATGAGGCAAAGTGCACACGCCAATTCGAGAGGAAAAACGATGACGACACAACTCAGACGTTGTTGCATCTTTGGCGTGGACACAAATAACTGGGTATATGTCAGCTTGTATTGAAAGACAGAACCCTGGCATTGTGGTGTGGTCTCTTTGGAGTGCAGGGTGCATGCCATTGAGAGTTTTAAGACCAGATTGAGAGGTGGTGTGTGTGAATTCGATCTTGGTGAACATCTGAATTAGAAGTGAAAGTGAGCTCGACAAGGAACTGTAGATTACTGTACGATGTAATACATGAATGTCTTGTTAGAAATGATATTGCAACAACTAAAGAATGAATCAATTGAATGTGAAACTTCAGGCAGAGAGGTAAAGCAGCCTGTGTTTAAACTTTTTTGTTATTGGTGTGGTTGCTGGCTCATGACTTGGAACAGAGGGATGTTTGTTGTGCGCATTGTTGATCCGTCTCTCTGCTGTTTAAGCATGAATACACCTCATGTTCATTACTTAAAATTATCCCTCAGATACGTGCACATGTGTTTTGGTGCAGTTTTGAATATTCCCACAACTGAGTAGGCAATGAGACCACTTTGGCTTGGAGCCACTTGCTTGGCCACTTTGATAATGCAAAGGTCACAAATTCTTTCCCTGCATGGGCCAACACCAAACTGGAATCTGTGTTTTGCCGGCAGGAAAAGACATAAATGTGTGTTGTGTGCCTCAGATAGATACTGAAGCAAGTGTCAAAGCTTCATTTAAGAGCCATATAAATGCTGAAAAATTGCGAAATGACACACACACACACACACACACACACACACACACACACACACACACACACACACACACACACACACACACACACACACACACACACACACACACACACACACACACACACACACACCTACCACTTGTTTGTGTGATTTGTGAACCCATCTCTCGAGATTTTTTATGTCCTTTGCAAGCACAGCCACTAGTCAATGAAATATGTCGGGATAATTTTGCATTGATAATGTGTTGTGACCATCCCTACCTTGTTGACATACCTTTTGGTGCATCATCATTGAATTAAAAACACATTTTTATTATTTGTTTCTGTACTTAAAAAAAAAGATTTTGCAGATGGAAGTATGCAGTAAGTTGATGCCTCTATATTATCTGGTGAGCTTTAGTCCATTCTGAGCCCCTGAGAGCTCATTCGAGTGTATAAGGCCTTCCCTAAATGTATCACATGTCGTATGGGTGCTCACAATATGCTGTTGCAGCCACTTCACATCTTGCTCTCTTGCTGGAATTTGAGTAAGTATTTTGGTGTTTTTGGCATTTCACAACAGGAGGCCAATAAGTCAGGTCTGCTTTTGTTTATTTCCCCTCTGAACTCTCAATTTTTCATCGCCTCACGTCTCGCCCTTGTCTTCCTGCACTCTCATCCCTTGATCTGCCCATGACCAAGGCAGGTCATACCTTTTTTCCAGAATTACACTCCTGCTTACACACGCACACGCACACGCACACGCACACGCACACGCACACGCACGCACACACACACACACACACACACACACACACACACACACTTTGAAGGAGGTGGAGGCTTTGAGACTGTCGTTTCCATCTCCTGAAACCCACCCATGTGTGGAAATAGCAACTTTCCCGCACACACACTTCCACTAAAAATTCAACAGCTTGGTCGACGAACCGTGATCCCTTACCGAAGTGGAGTTGGATACTTTCAGCCATGGGAGGACTCCATTCAACTTCTGGAAACCTGCAAATGGAGATAACAACCAATGACACACACACACACACACACACACACACACACACACACACACACACACACACACACACACACACACACACACACACACACACACACACACACACACACACACACAACACATACTGTAACCTGCATTGCATTATATCTCTATTTCTTCTTCTTTTTTTCCCTGAAACTGAATGGCTGCATCTGTTGTCTCATGTCCTTTCATACAGTCCTTCAATATTGCACCTTATGCTATCTCCAATACTCATCTCTCCTCTCTTCTGCTATTGTTAACCTCCCTCCTTTATTTGTCTTCATATTCCCCATTGGGTGTATATCTGACTTTGTATCTGCTGTCTTTGAGCATTTCCCTCTTCCGTGAGCCTTGGTTTCAGTCAACAAAACTATCTCGAGTGTGTGATGAGAAATCAGTCGCTTTCATTGCCTTCAACATCAATTTTATTGGAAATCATCCTCTGTTTGCAGGTGTCATGAAACATAAAATGTCTTTGCAAGCTTTTATCGAGGAATTCTGGGAAATTACGTTTAATTGCTCATGGAATGCAAATGAAACATCAAAAAACCTGTGCACAGGATTTGAACAACTGGACAAAGTTGAAACACCATTCACAGATGTGTCTCAACTCCGGGTATCTTATAACACATACCTGGCAGTATATGCCATAGCACATTCATTGCATGATCTGGAAAGGTGTGTACCTGGAAATGGGCCCTTTGAAAATAAGACATGCGCAACCTCAACTTCGTTTGAGCCGTGGC
>NW_028223573.1:0-7007 GCF_056783735.1 Eptatretus burgeri
AAGGGAAGAATGAGATTAAAGAGAATGTGAAAGTTGATTCCAAAGGTGGAAAAGAGAGTAACAAATGAGTGGAGGTGAGCAGTGATCCTGGATTTTGAGAGTTTCACATGAAGGGGGTTGATGGTGCACCATGTGTACCCTGCAGAAACCTGAGGGGGAAAAGCATGGAAGTAGCAGAAGTTGCAAGACCAGAAAGGCGGCGGGAGAAGACATGTAGAGCACTGACCTGGCTGTGATGGTGAAGTAATAGGACCGGAGAATCAGCTTCATTATGAGAGATTCCAATAATCTTAAAGGCCTTGGTTTTCACAGCGTCAAACTCATCAATATGTGAGGCATGGGCACCACCCCAGAGGGGAGAGCAGCACTCCTTCAACCTGAGCAAGATGTGAGTCAGTGTTGCCAGCCCAAAAAGGAGAGCAGTGCTCCATTAAGCTCAGTAAGATGTAAGGCAGGGGCACCAGCCGAGAGGAGAGAGCAGTACTCCATTGAGCTCAGCGAAATGTGAGCAGGGGTACCAGTCCAGAGGGCAGAGCAGTCCTCCATTAATTTCAGAAAGATTTGAGGGAGGGTGCCAGCCCATGGGGGAGTGCAGTACTCCATCAAGCCGAGGAATATGTGAGGCAGGGGCACCAGCCTAAAGGAGAGAGCAGTACTCCATCAAGCTCAGGAAGATGAGAGGCAGGGGCACCAGCCCAGAGGGGAGAGCAGCACTCCATCAAGTTCAGCAAGATGTGAGGCAGGGGAACCAGCCCAGAGGGGAGAGCAGTACTCCATCAAGCTCAGGAAGATGTATTGAAGGGGTTCCAGAGCGGAGAGCAGTACTCCATTCAGCTCAGGATGATGTGAGGCAGGGGCACCAGTCCAAAGGGGAGAGCAGTACTCCATTAAGCTCAGCAACCTGTGAGGTATGGGTGCCATCCCATTGGGGAGAGCAATACTCAATTAATCGCAGCAAGTTGTGAGGCAGGCTGGCAGGGGCACCAGCCCAGAGCTAGTATTATTCATTTGGTATTGCCCTGCCCATTTCAGAAGGTGCACCTGGCTGTCTGATGAGGTCTCCCTCGAGGCCAAAATGCTTGAACCATTCCATTCACATTATATTTCATCTTCCCTGACTTTTCATATCAGGCCATCTACTTTCTGATCACCCGATAAAACTAATGCCGAGTAGAATCTAAGAGTAGGATGCAAAATCTTGTAGAATTTAAAGTTTCAAAGCAAAGATTGTTTTCAATGCATGGAAAGCAAATGACAACCTGTACAATACAGGGAGATCTCCACAGGGTGGAGCCACTGCCACCACCCAAAGAGTAGAAGCAATGGTCAAGTGGGTTTGTAAAAATTTGCACTGAACACCATGAATAAAACTGATGGCCAAGAGGGAAGCGTGTGGCCACCATTTGTTGGCTTCCGACGACATTCGAGAGAAAATCAGAATACTGTACTCTCCTAAATGTCAGAACACAGTCTCTCTCTCCATCGAGTGCAGCCTGTGGCTGCTGGTTGCATCATTGGTTGTGACGCAGCTATGCCACTGATGCAGTGTCCCCCTTACCAGTACACTGGTGCTCGTTTTGCCGACCTCAGAAGGATGACAGGTTGAGTCAACCTCCTGGTGTATTTCTTTTGTTAATTCAGCAGCCAACAGGGCTTGAACTCAGGACCCTAGAATCCCAACCCACCACCCTAACCACTACGCCAACACCAGGCTTGTCAGAACGCACTACGGGAAAACAATTAGGATATTGGATCAATCGTAGAATCATAAACCAGGATCACGAGATAAATTAATTTAACAAAAACAAATATAAATGAATAATGACAAGACAGTTCAACAGCAGTTTATGGAGGAGGAGGAGGAGGAGGAGATTTGGACCATACTCTGTGCAGAGTGTTGGTGCTGCCGAAGCAGTCTCCTGGGCTCTTGAACACAATTCTGCACAGGTCACCACTCCGACACAGGACACTCAAATGGCTCAATCATCTCAGCAAGCAGGTACTCATTTTGCCAACCTCAGAAGGATGACAGGCTGAGTCAACCCCGCCTGATATTAATTCAACAGTTTAGCAGGATTTGAACTCAGGACCCTTGGATCCCAAGCCCACCACTCGAACCATTAAGCCAACACCAGGCATATTTTCGTTTTGCCTCTTCCACAATATTGCTTTCTCAGTTCTCTGACCCTCCCTGCATCTACTTGGTCGAGTGTCAGGCCAGGCCATCCGGTTCGTGTTCAAGACGTGGACCAAAAGTTCCGCTGGCCAACCCCACAAAAACATGGGAAAAAAATTGGGATGGTTCAGGAGAAGATTCCAGGCTTTTGGGTTGGAGCAAATCTGGAAATGGGCGAGGTCTTGTGATTTGTAACCTCTGTGAAGCTTTACGTTTGTCAGTGTCGTTGTCTCCAAGAAAAAAAGTCACAAAATCTCGTGGAATAACAATCCATATATAATGCAGCAAGTGCATGTCGAGCCACAAATCCACATGACAATATGTCTCTTAATTATGTACACTGTTTAACCGTCAGTTGCACTGACTACATCTATTAATTAGTTACTTTTGGAACGCACCTTTTAAACCCTTAGATCCTTTAGACTGCCGAGACCCTTTAGACACTGTGAGACATTGACATCCTCAAGACCTTTAAGAGTCTAAGACCCTTTAGAATTTTAATATACTGAAGACCATGTAGACCCCCATTAGGCTTTATAGACCCTGTTCTACCATTTAGAATACTTAGACCCCCCCCCCAAGACCATCAAGACCTATTAGAACCCTTTGACACCTAAAACCTCGACTCCAGTAGACCCTTAATAACCCTTCGACCCATAAGACCCTATATACCCCCATTAGACCTTTTAGAACCCTACGACCCCTTTAGACCATGAACACTCTGTTCATCCTTTTCAAAACATTAGATCCCTTATACCTTTAAGACCATTTCGACACATTTAGACCCCTTCACCCTTTAATACCCTTTAGTCCCCTTTTTAGTACCCTCGACCCTTTTGACTCCACAGATCCTTTTGACCGTTACATCCCTTAAGTCCATTAACTCCCTTTAGACCCCTTAGACCTTAACACCCTTTTGACCCCTTAAACCTTAACACTCTTTCGACCCTTTAGACTGCTTGGTCCCTTAATCTTTTCGACTTTTCGACCACCGAGACCTTTTTAGACACTTTTGGTCCCTTTAGATGCCTTAAGACCCCTTATGGCTTTGGCATTAAGATCCTTTAGACCTTGTCGACCCATTTGACCTTTTCGACACTAACCACGATTGGAACGTTCTCTTTCGACCCCGAGATCATCTAGAACGTTTCAGACACACACACTTGCTAAACATGGACTATCATTTTTCAGCAAGTAATGCAGAAACTCTACCCCACCCAGAGGGTGGATCCTTTGCTAGTTATTATCATCATAATAATACTAACAATAATAGTAATAATAATAACAATAAACCCCAGTAATAGCAATAAGTTTGAAGCCCTACTGGCTTGAAAGCTCCTGCATAACAAAATCCCCAGATGTTATGATTGGAGATGTCCCGTTTGTGATTTACGAGCTCACCGCTGCCTTCCCTCTCAGTCCCGCGAATTTTCCTTCACATCAAGTAGATGTCAGATTGGATTGGGTATGTGGTGTGGGTGTGCGGTTGCTGTCATGAACAGTGAGTGTGCTCCTGGATTGGGTGATTGGTTTTGTTTTGGGTTGTATTTTCTTGGTGCGGGAGTACGTGGTGCAGGCACAATGGGCCTTCTGACGTCTTCCTGTGTCGACATTTCCATGTAGGCTTTGACAGAGTGCAACATCCAGCTGCAGTGGAATGACGAAGGAAAGCTACTGCACAGAAAAACAGAAAACGAGGACGAAGGAGTGAGAAGGTGATCGTCAAGAAATTTGGAGAAACCGTCAAGATGTGTCACCTGGGTTCAAATGCCATTGACAGGACTGTTTGTGTTTGTCCATTGTCTTGTAATAATGTTCTTATAAATTATGGAAAATCACAGTGAGGTCTACTAATGCCATTATCCTGCATGTGATGTGCTGTGAGTACAAGCTCAAGCTCCTCCATGAGGCATGGATTATTGTGATTCAAAAATAATAAAAGCCTACAACTCAAACATCGATCCAAGTTGAACAAAATCATGACCAAGGTTTTCCTTTCCCTCCATGATGAGCTGATAAGTAATTTTCAAAGTTCCCAATTCCTGCTTCCACCTTAATTGTGACCCTGTTGTTATTAACGGACATATAAGATCAGGGTCACATTGTCAACATGACACTCCATGCATGTGACGACGCACACTACCTCGATTCTCTGAAAAAAAGATGGACAGATGGCCTTGAACTGTGATTTTAAGACCTGACCCTGCAAGCCTGGCGGGGCACATCCGGACATTTCGTCACCATGGGCTATTGGTTTGAAATTCGTAGTCTGCGCTGTGGTTTACGGTTAATTGTCTTTCCAGTCGGCTCACCATATGTCAAGCAACTGAATGACCCATGCTCTGCCCCACCAATTCAGACACCCCATAATTTCCATGATAATTTGCTTCCTCGCAGCTTGGACCTTAATTACTGGTTTAAAGGCAAGCTCCGTATAAGCTGGAGATGGTTTGTCTTGGAGTCATAGACACTGGAACATGTGCTTTGACTGCAAATTGTTTGCATTGTGTAATGTCGGCAAACAACTTCACCAGTAAAAGGAGACCCACGGCTTTCCTACCATTGGTCTTGTGGAATTTAATTTGTTTTTCCTGTTTTGACACCTTGGCTCTGCGACCAGTAAAATATCTCGATTCATTTATTGATTTTGTGATGGATTTCAGAAATCACCGGGGTGTCGAATACCAAATCATGTCGAACAATTGAATAGTTATGTCGTATTATTTTGTTTCGGTAAACTTGGGAGTCCGAAGTTCAGAATGGGGGGAAATATGTGTTGTGTCCATTGCAGTGTCAGCCCCATTGTCTGTCTGTCTGTCTGTCTCTCTCTCTCTCTCTCTCTCTCTCTCTCTCTCTCTCTCTCTCTCTCTCTCTCTCTCTCTCTCTCTCTCTCTCTCTCTCTCTCTCTCTCTCTCTCTCTCTCTCTCTCTCTCTCTCTCTCTCTCTCTCTCTCTCTCTCTCTCTCTCTCTCTCTCTCTCTCTCTCATACATCTAAAATACTAACAAAACATACATGACCCAATTCCCACAAAACCAACGACTCCACACACCAGGAGAAAATGGCAATGCCATTAGGAGGTATCCATGACATAATCAGCAACGTCATTTGAAAGAAGTACACATGCGCTGCCAAGCCAATACCCGGTCAACGGAATGATGCCGAGGACTTCCAAACCGACAAATGGGAGCCGACGGATCACAAGAGACATCCAATGCGAGCAGACGAATCACAGGAGATAGCCAATGAGAGCTGCTGGATAATGGGGCGCATAGACGTTAGTAGGGTGAATATACTGGTTCTGGCTCACTTTTCCCCATGTAAATGAATGGGGGATTTTCAGCGATTAATATTTTTTTCCCTAAAAATAAACCCCCTTTTTATCCCAAGGTATATTTATTTGTCTCCCCTTTTAACCTGGGGACACTTTTTTTCCAATAATCCATGCAATAAGATAAAGATTTGTTCAAGTAGTAAAGTGGTAATGTGATTTGTTAAAGGTGATTCGAAAGAAATATCTAAAACGTCTAAGCCTCGGGACACTCTTTATCAAATAACCGATGCATATTGTTTAGCTCACTCATTGAACCTATGAAGATTTGTTCATTCTCAAATTCCTTCAATAGTTTAATTTTCTTTGCACAATAATCCCCATCTAAAATATTGAAAAACAAAACATTTGAATCTTTATATTTTTTAAGATACCCCTTTTGTGCCATTATGAAATGATAAACTTCTCTTAATGCTCTTGTTTGACCACCGCCCGAGTTGCAAATCATTTTTGTGTATAAACCACGCCATAAAAAAAGTTTTGTTTCAAATGTTTTCAGTTCATGCCGTGAAAATGAGGAAGTGTTTTTTTGACACGGTCATGCTGTGAAAATGAGGAAGTGTTTTTTTTACACGGTCGTGCTGTGAAAATGAGGAAGTGTTTTTGGACAGTCATGCTGTGAAAAAAAAAACAGGAACTATTCTGTGAGACAAGGTCTCGTGTTTATATTTTATCTCAGAACACGAACTGAAAACATGTTTAATCAAAACCATTTTAGGGTATTTTAAGTATGTTTTAAAAATGATTCATACAATTTGAGAATATATCTCCCAGTTATTTTCCAAGCTGTCTCACCCGAAGCATCATTTCCTGTGGCCACACCCAATGATTAAGCAATCTCCTCATCGTTGCTTTATAAGTGATTCGCCAGACAAAGTTTCTGCCTGACGGGATTTTCATTTTTACAACTGAGACATGAGCGATCTTTCTTCCGCGAACAAAACAGCTCAACACAAAGTTGGTAAGCCTGTGTATAGGTTCCTCTTTGAACGATGAAGCAATTGATTATAAATTAAATCGTGATAATTCTGATATATATATATTTTTTTCTTGGCAGGTCCTTGGAAGAAAAGCAGTTTACATATCACGACGAGGTGTATGAAATTAATGCTCTTATTGAAGAGGTCAATCATCTTAGAAGAGAATTGAAAAACATTTTTAAAGACTGACACGACGTCTTATCACGGCCTCTGATCTTTTTGCCATCTTGTACCAATGGTAAAAAAAACTGAGACATGGACTCACTCTCTTCCGATGAAGATAACAGCTCACTACAAAGTTGGTAAGTTTGTGTATGGTTTCCTCTTTGAACAATGAAGCAATTGATTATAAATTAAATCGTGATAATGCGAAAATATATATTTTTTCCTGGCAGGTCCTTGGAAGAAGTGGAGTTTACATATCACGATGAGGTGCATCAAATGAATGCTCTTATTGAAGAGGTCAATGATTTTAGAAGAGAATTGAAAAACATTTATAATGACTGGTACGAAGTCTTATCA
>NW_028223574.1:0-7000 GCF_056783735.1 Eptatretus burgeri
GTCAAATTATCTCTCAACAGAACGTCCAGTCATAAGGTGTGCTTCTCTCCCACCGCAGGCAGGTTAGTGGGATCTCAGTTTTGTCCTCGTTCATGTCCTCTTGTCCTTCCATCCTCCCCTGCCTGGCCAGGTCTCATGTTTTCTTGCAGAATCCCATATCTGGTTACCGTCCCCAATTTGAAGCTGAACGGTCACCTCCATTCCATTACCCCTCCACTCTCTTGTACTCCTCTCTTCAGCCCTTCAAGAATGTTTCCCATTGTTACATCGTGCTCCATTCCACACCACCTCCACTCTTGAATCGTTGACCCACTCTCCTCCCCAATCCTCCTCCTCCGACAATCATCCCCTCATGGAAGATGTCTTCTTTAACCGGTTGCCCTCACCCCTTTTGTGAAAAGCAGGATAATGTCCGGTCACTGAATCAAGATTGTAAAACTTCCGAAACTGTTTGGTGTTTCTGTGAAAAGCTTTGAACCCATTTACTGTCTGTGACCATCTCAGCACTTCAAGAGTTTCTGCAGGTGGTTTCCTCGACCCTCAGCACTCAACATCACCACCGGAGTGAGTGGAGTCCAGTAAAGAGTTGTGGGTGCTCTTTATCGCCGATCCAGCGAGGTTTTTGGTGATTAATAGCTACACATTCCCAGATGATACAATACCAACACAAAATGGAAATCTCCATCTTACACAGACAGGTCATCTCCAATTATGAAGAACAGAAATGACAAAACAGACATGATATACATTTAAACTTCACTTCCTCCACCTCTCCCCTCATACCACCTCCACCGAACACCTCATGGAAGAGGTGTTTTTCCCTCACCGTTTTGGTGCAACTTTCACATGATGGCTCATTGTTGCAAACTTTTCCTTTATGTTCTCCATTGCTGTGTATCTGGACCACACACTGCAATCCAGAGGAACCTGAAACATACCAACAGGGAGATTCAAATGGACTTAAGTTCACCAAGTAACAATTCATGATGTAACTACTGCAAGTGTATCGAAGATCACACCTCCAAGTTCCTGATCGGAGTGTTTTTATCCTCCTATGAACACACTCTTGTTTGATGCGTTTTTACCTCTGCCACCAAATGTGGACGGAGGTTGTGTTTTCACTCCTGACTATCTTGAACAGGATATCTCAAAAAGTTGTTAGGGTTAGCCCCATATTTGGATATATTGCCCCCGGTTTGGAAAAAAAAGAACCCCCTATTTGGATATATTGTTGTGGGCCGGGTATCGGCTGCGAGCACGACCGTGAGGTGCAGCAGTAGGGTCGACTCTACCGAACATCCGGAATTTAGATCGTACCGTTCGGAAAACTCCGAGGGTACGGGTCCCTTACCGGACCGTGAATGGTCAATAATTCCACCATGTGGTACAGGGTTATTTGCCAATCTTCAAAATACCAAGAGCTCCACGTGGCGAGTTACCGAGTCTTCAGACCCTCGACGGCATTCGTACGAGTCGAGCCATTCGCGTGCCCAACCCGTGCGCAACCCGAGCGGATGGTTGCCGAAGTCCTATCGGTCCAAATGTACCTTTACAGTGGCAACAGCCTTTGTAATTCACCAACATGTGCCATGCTAAGCCAATGGAATAAACACAGCACAAACTGATACATTTAACAAATGTATTTATTTAAATGGGGAGAAAAGGGGGGGAGCACGCAAGAAGCAGAGTTATCCGACTATAGAGATGCAAGTATGTACAGCAAAGAGCACTTAAACAATTCCGACTTACAGACGGGCCCACCGACAGACACAGACACACACACACACACACACACACACACACACACACACACACACACACACACACACACACAGACACACACACACACACACACACACACACACACACACACACACACACACACACGGAAATGGACCTGTCCACCTCGTGTGGTTCAGCTGACAAGGGCGAACCAGTTCAGCGTCGAGTTGCGATGATAGAATCCAGAGCTCCGCTCAGCGCTCTTCCGGCAACCAAAACTCTCCTCTGTATCCCAAACTATCGAGAAGGCAGGAGGTTTCTTTGCCACTTCTCCAAATCTTTGAGTTGAACGTCAAAGCGTGGGCTGATAACTCCACACTCGTTCAACCTGCCCGTCACATTGACCACAACCTTGCCTGCTCGATGGTCATCAACTATCTCAAAAACTCTCTCGTTCACCGACAGAGAAATGGTGCGCAGCCCACTTGCGGTTCTTGTGGAGGAAGGATTTCTTGTTGTCCGATCGTTCCGCAACCAAATACACCCTCATCCGGGGGGGAGGGGCCGCCTTCACCGTCCCAGCTCTGCCTCACTGGACGGTTTTGGTGCGTAGAATCGCTCGTCACCCTGTCATTGGCCAAATCAGGCACCAAGGCCGTTGATTGTACCTGGGGGCGTGACAGCCGTCGCTGCCGACCGCCCACCAGACAGGCAGAGGAACATTATCCTGCGTGGGCTTCGCCAAACCAAACAGGCAGAAGAACATTATCCTGCGTGGGCCTTGCCAACATACGTGCGAACAAGCACGTAGGCAATGGCGTCGGTCAGAGCGAGGTGAAGGTGAGGGTGATACTGGCATTGTTCTAGTTGATGTCGGTGGTGTGAAAATAAACGAAAATCCTGACGATCAAAATAACTTCGCAGCGCATGTACATTCAATTACCCATTAAACAAGGGAAAGGTGAGCTATCTATCCACATTTACTTATCAAAATAACTGAGCTACAGGACCTGTATGTTTAGTGCTCATGGCTTCCAGATTCGTAACAATATTTGTGCACATGAGATGGATTATTTTTGGTTCACGAGTCAGTAAGTGACCACTATATTCGTTATTAGTGTGTATGTCTGTCTGTCTGTCCCGGGCATAGCTCCGTGGGTTTTGATCCGATCCTGATGAAATTTGGGTAGGAGGTTTATATCATGATCTCGTTGTGTTTTCCTGATAATGGGCGTGGTGCGCCCATTATGGGTGGAGCCACGCCCAAAAAAACGTGTTTTTAGGGGGTAGCCGGTTTCAAGTTACATCTTCTCCGAGGGGGTTTGTCGAATCTGGCAGGGGTTTTGGTATTTGGTTAGCCCAATGGCACCTGCATAGCCCCACGGAGCTCGATTTTCATTTTCGTCTCAAGGTCACAAGGTCACAAACTTAGAAAAGGTCAAAAAAAATCAATAAATTGGGCATCGAGCTCCCAGGGTTTTCAACTGTTTCGAATGAAAGTTGGTATGCTCTTCGAGTACTACAACTTTCATCATTTACGTTTTTTCCGATTCCCGCCAGTTTGCCCGTGGAGTCCCCTCGAAGGTCAAAAAATAAAAAAGGCGAACCGTGTACATTGCTCGTGAACCATCGCCGTCTCCAGACTTGTAATCTCTATTTTCATTGTTCTTTCCCATCCCCAACACCTTACACTTGCTCAGGTTAAATTACATCTGCCAACCTTTTGCCCAATCGATACAAAGATCAATACTTTCCTGTATCTGATCACCACCCCCACAGGATGATGCAGATTTAGTGCATTTACCTTTGTGCTGTCGAATGGGGGCTGGGTTTGATTCCCTTCTAAACTGTAAACTGCCGGATTGGTGCTTCGCAGGTCGCGTGTTGCATCACAAAGTGTGTCGTCTGATCGACGGATGTTAAGCCGGGTGTCCTGTCTGCTAGCATTAGTTTATGGACATGAAAGATCCCACGGAAGTTATTGCTGAAGTTATCACCGGCATTCTGAACAAATCACTAATTCCTGCTCCGACAATCACGAAGAAGGCAAAGGCAAACCACCTCGTGTCATCCTCATTCTGTGGAAGCTGCTTGGTTCTTCACGGGGTTCGAGTTGACGTCCAGTGGTGGTTCGAGTCGAACATCGATGATGTAAATGACCAGGTGAAGTGAAAGGTTAAAAAACGAAAAATTCCGATTCTGGTAAATTTAAGAAAATATTGAACGTTGAAAACAGAGATAAAAGGAGCAAAGTTTCAGGAGATCGGAACACAAGGTGCTTCCAAAATATACGTCTTATACAATACAGGTGTACAAGGTCGAGTTAATATAATACAGGTGTACAAGGTCGAGTAAATATAATGCAGGTGTACTCGGTCGAGTTAATACAATACAGGTGTGCAAGGTCGAATTAATATAATACAGGTGTGAAAGGTCGAGTTAATACAATACAGGTGTATAAGGTCGAGTAAATATAATACAGGTGTACTCGGTCGAGTTAATACAATACAGGTGTGAAAGGTCGAGTTAATACAATACAGGTGTACAAGGTCGAGTTAATACAATACAGGTGTACAAGGTCGAGTTAATACAATACTGGTGTACAAGGTCGAGTTAATACAATACAGGTGTACGAGGTCGAGGTAATACAATAGAGGTGTACAAGGTCGAGTTAATACAACACAGGTGTACAAGCTCGAGTTAATACAATACAGGTGTACTAGGTCGAGGTAATGCAATACAGGTGTACAAGGTCGAGTTAATATAATACAGGTGTACTCGGTCGAGTTAATATAATACAGGTGTTCAAGGTCGAGTTAATATAATACAGGTGTACAAGGTCGAGTTAATACAATACAGGTGTACTAGGTCGAGTTCAAAACTCACCTTCAACGATGGACCTTTCACGACAAGGAATACCTGCAGCGGCGTTTCTGCCATCGTCATCCTTCAGGAGTCGATTCGACCTCCACGGAATCCTCAACTGACACAGTGAAGCAGAACAAGCACTGAAGAAATTGTCCAACACGACTCATTGTGTCCTTATGGTTGTGGTTCTGCGGTCTTGTGTTGTCCACTTCAGGGGTCGATTCGACCTCCATGGAGTCCTCAACTGACACAGTGAAGCAGAACAAGCACTGAAGAAATTGTCCAATACGACTCATGTCCTTATGGTTGTGGTTCTGCGGTCTTGTCTTGTCCAATTCAGAGGTCGATTCGACCTCCATGAAGTCCTCAACTGACACAGTGAAGCAGAACAAGCACTGAAGAAATTGTCCAATACGACTCGTGTCCTTATGGTTGTGGTTCTGCGGTCTTGTCTTGTCCACTTCAGGGGTCGATTCGACCTCCATGGAGTCCTCAACTGACACAGTGAAGCAGAACAAGCACTAAAGAAATTGTCCAACACGACTCATCGTGTCCTTATGGTTGTGGTTCTGCGGTCTTGTCTTGGCCACTTCAGGGGTCGTTTCGACCTCCATGGAGTCCTCAACTGACACAGTGAAGCAGAACAAGCACTGAAGAAATTGTCCAACACGACTCATCGTGTCCTTATGGTTGTGGTTCTGCGGTCTTGTCTTGTCCACTTCAGGGGTCGTTTCGACCTCCATGGAGTCCTCAACTGACACAGTGAAGCAGAACAAGCACTGAAGAAGTTGTCCAACACGACTCATCGTGTCCTTATGGTTGTGGTTCTGCGGTCTTGTCTTGTCCACTTCAGGGGTCGTTTCGACCTCCATGGAGTCCTCAACTGACACAGTGAAGCAGAACAAGCACTGAAGAAGTTGTCCAACACGACTCATCGTGTCCTTATGGTTGTGGTTCTGCGGTCTTGTCTTGTCCACTTCAGGGGTCGTTTCGACCTCCATGGAGTCCTCAACTGACACAGTGAAGCAGAACAAGCACTGAAGAAGTTGTCCAACACGACTCATCGTGTCCTTATGGTTGTGGTTCTGCGGTCTTGTCTTGTCCACTTCAGGGGTCGTTTCGACCTCCATGGAGTCCTCAACTGACACAGTGAAGCAGAACAAGCACTGAAGAAATTGTCCAACACGACTCATCGTGTCCTTATGGTTGTGGTTCTGCGGTCTTGTCTTGTCCACTTCAGGGATCGATTCCACCTCCACGGAATCCCCAACTGACACAGTGAAGCAGAACAAGCACTGAAGAAGTTGTCCAACACGACTCATCGTGTCCTTATGGTTGTGGTTCTGCGGTCTTGTCTTGTCCACTTCAGGGATCGATTCCACCTCCACGGAATCCCCAACTGACACAGTGAAGCAGAACAAGCACTGAAGAAATTGTCCAACACGACTCATCGTGTCCTTATGGTTGTGGTTCTGCGGTCTTGTCTTGTCCACTTCAGGGATCGATTCCACCTCCACGGAATCCCCAACTGACAATGTGCAGCAGCACAAGCGCTGAAAAAATCGTCCAACACGATTCATCGTGTCCTTATGGTTCTGGTTCTTCTTCTTAAGCGAAGGAGCTCGTTTCGATGTGAAGAACGGCGTTTTGATTTCCTTCTTTTCTTCAAATAACAAATTTTCTCGACGAGGACGCTCGGAGTCTCACAGAGTACGTGTGTTCAGGTCTGGTGCTCGCAGAAAATGATGCAAACACTTGTGAGTAAACCGAACAATAACTTTATGACGTCATCGATTATGATGTCATAGATGGAATCACGAAATTCGAGGGACGTTGACGGAGTAGGAGGTCATTCGGTCCATCAGTGCTGCGCTGCACCCAACACCACATAAAACAAACACATTCAGTACATGTCACGATCTCAATGGGCGTCGGAGGGAAGAGGGACACTTAGAAACTAGAACGGAACTCGGTAGAGCACACACCTCCACCAAGTATGAACAGTTTACTGTCATGATCATGGTTTGTATTGTGTTTGGATAGTTTCGAATACATGTCACTCCGTTGTACTGTCACGATGCTGTACTACTACTACTACTACTACTACTACTACTACTACTACTACTACTACTACTACTACTACTACTACTACTACTACTACTACTACTACTACTACTACTACTACTACTACTACTACTACTACTACTACTACAACAACAGAAGAAGAGGGTGAGGTAATGATGAAGAAGAAGAAGTGGGCGAATGAAATGAAGAAGAAGAAGATGTGGGTCAAGGAAATAAAGAAGAAGAGGGTAAAGGAAAAGGAAGACGATCAACAACAACCGGAAGGAGGTTCTAAGATGGCTGATCAAACCAGCAGTGCGAGTCATCGTGTGTTGTCCGTACTCTC
>NW_028223575.1:5000-7000 GCF_056783735.1 Eptatretus burgeri
CACATGGGAACACGGGACAGACACGGCTCTGTCTTATCTTATTCATTCACATGGGAACACAGGACAGTCGTGTCTCTGTCTCTCTCTCTCTCTCTCTCTCTCTCTCTCTCTCTCTCTCTCTCTCTCTCTCTCTCTCTCTCTCTCTCTCTCTCTCTCTCTCTCTCTCTCTCTCTCTCTCTCTCTCTCTCTCTCTCTCTCTCTCTCTCTCTCTCTTTTTCTCTCTTTCTCTCTTTCTCTCTTTCTCTCTTTCTCTCTTTCTCTCTTTCTCTCTTTCTCTCTTCTTATCTTATTCATTCACATGGGAACACAGGACAGACACGGCTCTATGTAATCTTATCCATTCAAATGGGAACACGGGACCAACATGGCACAAGGTTAATTAGACAGATTGGAGAATGTAATGTGAGCCGTGGGTAATTTTTTTATTTTATTCTCAGACCCAGCTTTCACCACATCGATACGTGGGACATGAGCAAGGATGAGGGAGTTGCGTAGACAGAGAAGGAAAAAAAATTATATATATATATATATATATATATATATATATATATATATATATATATATATATATATATATATATATATTGTGTTGCAGATTGTGACCTCTGTGCAGTCATTCTTGGTATAAGAGAGGTTGATGTTTGCAGACTCTGTTTCCTGTTTTGTTTTACATCCATCGGTCGAAGCTCATGGTTCAAATTAAAAATCAACAATTTTTTGAAAACTTCAAAAAGCTCAATTGTTCAAACTTTAAAATTACAAACTTTTTTTTTTTAATTATCAAAATTTGCTGTAGCTACTGAATTCAATGTGCCAAGACTCCAACATCCACATCAATGTAATGCTGCAACTGCAACAAAGCAATGTGCTGATGTGGCAATAGCCCCTGCAGTGTACTGGAAAAAAAAAGTTTCCAAATGTTGTCTTTTTTTCATTTCCGGTGGTTGAAACACAATTTCTATTGGGCGCGTCTACATACGACTTCACATATGGTTATGGAAATAAATAAATCAATGGGCGGCGTCTGCAAACCCTTTCCTCGGCCCCTTGGGGGCCTCCCACCCATGGCCTGGCCTGCTGTGAAAGGGCCACGTGTTTGGCAGCAGAGATGTCAAATGGCTCTGGAAAGTGTTAGGAAAGCAAGAAACGCCCTGTTTGGTAGGAGACAATGATCGAGATGCCTCTTTTTAGTCACCATCATTTGCACTCAGACTCACCGTACAGAACTCTCCGCATGATCCGTGGCATTGCTCTGCAGTACATTTTGAACAAGTGCAACCATCAGAAAAAGCCTGCACACTCAGACACACTTCACTCATCAGTGAGCGTGGTCCCTCATGGCTCATTTGGCTCAACAACGTATTTCCCGTTTAGACAGCTTGTCTGCTAAACGCAGACCAAAACCAATCTCGCAATACCATGAGTCATAGGGGCCAACATCAAAATAACGCATATAGTCCAGCCAAAGGATATGGGCACCAGAGAATAGGAAGCTATATAAAAGAAAACCAGATGTAAAAGAAAGCCATTAAATATGCCTCTGTCTCAACCCCATCCTAGCACTTCTGTGGAAGAAGATGTGCCCCATGGGGGAGAGGACAGAGGGTGGAGGTGAAACACAGATGTGAAAATAAAGATAGCGTCATAAAAAGATACAGCAATGGAGTAGAAGGGGGTTGGGGGAAATGATGTACTGGCAACCCAACCATTGTGACCTCAGTCTCCATTTTAATATGAAGTTCTAGTCTTGCTGGTGAAGGTATATACTAGTGTTGAGCTGCATTTGCCGACAAGTAGAACAATGGATGAAATCAATCGTGGTTGGTTGAGGTTTGGGTATCCTAACCACCATGGAAAGTGAGAACCTGATGTTTCGGGAGTCAACCCTTGTTTGTTCTGACGAAGGGTTAATGCCTGAAAGGTCAGCTTCTCCATGCTCCCTGATGTAGTGAGCATACCCCAATCAATGTCTTGTTGATTTCAACCATGAATTCTCATTA
>NW_028223576.1:0-7000 GCF_056783735.1 Eptatretus burgeri
TGCAGCTCGAAGTATTGTCTTCACAGTTGAAACGGAGACTTCCTTATTCGACCATTGTTAAGCTGTGCTTGACGCTGCTGCCCTGTGAGCTGTCTATCATGCAAGCTGTTGACTCTCAGAAACTTGTCTTCTGATTGTGTTGTGGCTTTCGGTCTGCCAGACCAATTCCTGTCAGAGTTTTCTCCAGTTTCCAAGTGACTTTTGATGGTGTAGGAAACTGTACTCACTGACACCTAAAGGAAAGACCGACACTTTTAAGGGTTATAATGGTCTGTCTGTCCTCCTTTGTTAATTGTCGTTTTTCTCGCCATTATGCGAGCAATATACTCCTTCCTGCAGTGCAATATTGTCCAAATAATGCTTCATAGGGTCGAGCAACACAGTCTGTTCCAACACTGCTTTTATACAGACAGTGTAACTGATCAAGAAAGGTTGGGACACCTGTTGGAATTGTTTGCATCAACTTTCAAGGCTTAATTTACTTCAGTTGCTGCAGAACAGCTGCAGTTGCTAACCCATTATTTTTATTTATTTATTTTTTACTTGTTAAAAAAGCCATGAAAAGGGCCTTTTTTTAGCAACTCTGAAATTTACATTATTTTTTAGTTTTTGGGAACCTAAACTTTTTTTTTTCCTCTGGCAGTTTACCGCTTCGTGTTGTTCCATTTTAGGTTATTCCCTGGACTTGAACTGCTTAAATTTCAGTAAAAACTGGAAAAATGGGGGTGTTCTAAAACTTTTGACTAGGAGTGCATATACACACACACACACACACACACACACACACACACACACACACACACACACACACACACACACACACACACACACACACACACACACACACACACACACATATATATATATATATATATATATATATATATATATATATATATATATATATATATATATATATATATATATATGTGGATATAAATATATGCAAACAAAAGAATAGAATGAATATATATATATATATATATATATATATATATATATATATATATATATATATATATATATATATATATATATATATACATTTTATATTTATGTGTGTATATATATACAGTTTATATTTATGTATGTATATGTATATGTATATATGTATATGTATATATGTATATATGTATATATGTATATATGTATATATATGTATATATGTATATAAGTAGGGTAAGAATACTGATTCTGGCTCACTTTGCCCCATGTAAATGAATGGGGGATTTTCAGCGATTTATATTTTTTTTCCCTAAAAATAAATCCCCTTTTTATCCCAAGGTATATTTATTTGTCTCCCCTTTTAACCTGGAGGTTGAACCTCATTGAATTGAACACCTGAGGGTTGAACAGCTCACTCATTGAACCTATAAAGATTTGTTCATTCTCAAATTCCTTCAATAGTTTAATTTTCTTTGCACAATAATCCCCATCTAAAATATTGATAAACAAAACATTTGAATCTTTATATTTTTTAAGATACCCCATTTGTGCCATTACGAAATGATAAACTTCTCTTAATGCTCTTGTTTGACCACCTCCTGAGCCACAGGTTATTTTTTGTTAAGCCCCGCCCACTTTTCTTTAAGCCCCGCCCACTTTTGCTAAGCTCCGCCCACTTTTCATAAGGTATTTTTCTAAGCCACGCCCACTTTTCCTAAGCCCCGCCCACTTTTGCTAAGCTCCGCCCACTTTTCATAAGGTATTTTTCTAAGCCACGCCCACTTTTCCTAAGCTCCGCCTACTTTTGCTAAGCCCCGCCCACTCTTACATCATTTCCAGTTCATCTCTGACTCACAAAGAAATCACTAGAAAATTACAGGATGTTATGGTTTTTGAAAAATTTCCCAATGAAGGCTTGCCTAGGCTTGCCCAGGGAATTTCCAAAGGAAACCACACCCACCAGTCTTTCTCTATAAAAGCTTCAAACCCAGGCTCCATTTTAAACATTTGTTCTTGCTGGCAATGGTGTTCTGTGTGCTTGTCTCGAACTGTCTGTCTTCTATGGAACTAAACCTTCAAGTTGATGAACTGGATTCAAACCTCTTATCTATTGAGGTAAGATTTTTTATTTTCCTATTTTCAAACTTTGATTGAAGCATACTCATTTAATAATTAAATAACTTAATTAATACATTATTATTTTCTCTCACAGGAAATTGTGTATGAAATACGAAATGAAAATACTGCTTTTGCTACAACTTGGGGGGAAATTGTTGGCTTGGTTGAAGACCTTGAGTGGGATGACTTTGGTGTTCCTTGGAACTCTCTGTCTTCTATGGAACTAAACCTTCAAGTTGATGAACTGGATTCAAACCTCTTATCTATTGAGGTAAGATTTTTTATTTTCCTATTTTCAAACTTTGATTGAAGCATACTCATTTAATAATTAAATAACTTAATTAATACATTATTATTTTCTCTCACAGGAAATTGTGTCTGAAATACGAAATGAAAATACTGCTTTTGCTACAACTTGGGGCGAAATTGTTGGCTTGGTTGAAGACCTTATGAGCGACCAAGACCCACAGAACGAGTTCGTCCTTGATGACCCAACCAAAGAGTTATACCTTGGAGACCAGCAAAATCCTGAAAAAGAGTTTTACAGCAATAGTACTCATTGTGAGTTATCAAGACAATACCCACTGAACAAGTTATACGTTGATGAGCCAGAATACAAGTTTTACCTTGGAGACTCACAAATTTTGAAAAAATCAGTAAATGAGTTCTGCCTTGATGGTTTAAATAACTACCTTGGAGACTCAGGAAAAGGGTTCTGCCAAGATGGTTCTAAATATGGGGCCTACCTTGGAGACTCACAAATTTTGAAAAAATCAGTAAATGAGTTCTGCCTTGATGGTTTAAATAACTACCTTGGAGACTCAGGAAAAGGGTTCTGCCAAGATGGTTCTAAATATGGGGCCTACCTTGGAGACTCACAAATTTTGAAAAAATCAGTAAATGAGTTCTGCCTTGATGGTTTAAATAACTACCTTGGAGACTCAGGAAAAGGGTTCTGTCAAGATGGTTCTAAATATGGGGCCTACCTTGGAGACTCACAAATTTTGAAAAAATCAGTAAATGAGTTCTGCCTTGATGGTTTAAATAACTACCTTGGAGACTCAGGAAAAGGGTTCTGCCAAGATGGTTCTAAATATGGGGCCTACCTTGGAGACTCACAAATTTTGAAAAAATCAGTAAATGAGTTCTGCCTTGATGGTTTAAATAACTACCTTGGAGACTCAGGAAAAGGGTTCTGCCAAGATGGTTCTAAATATGGGGCCTACCTTGGAGACTCACAAATTTTGAAAAATCAGTAAATGAGTTCTGCCTTGATGGTTTAAATAACTACCTTGGAGACTCAGGAAAAGGGTTCTGCCAAGATGGTTCTAAATATGGGGCCTACCTTGGAGACTCACAAATTTTGAAAAATCAGTAAATGAGTTCTGCCTTGATGGTTTAAATAACTACCTTGGAGACTCAGGAAAAGGGTTCTGCCAAGATGGTTCTAAATATGGGGCCTACCTTGGAGACTCACAAATTTTGAAAAATCAGTAAATGAGTTATCCTTAAGAGACTTTGTAAGTTGGTTTTACTTTGAATACTTGAAATGTGGGTTCTGGATTGATAACTCACAATGTGATACATATCTTGGAAACTCAACGGGAATGTGGTTATACCTTGAAGACTTGGAAAGTTGGGTTTATGTTGGACACTTGAAACTTTTTTGGGGGCTTTTATTTATTTATTTATTTATTTATTATTATTATTATTTTATTTATTTATATTTTGGAGACTTTTGGAGTTGCTATCACTCTTTGGGATCTAAACCTATCGATGTAGTTCTTTGTCGGATGGTGCTTGATGGGAGCAAGATCAAGAAAGTTCTGGGAAGAAAGTGCAGGCTTACTCCCCCTTTTTACGTCATCAAACCTGAAAGCCTTAAAAGACAGAATTGGAAGAAGAAAAAAAAAACGTAAAAATATATATATATAGGTGGAAATCTCATTTTGAAAAAGACTGTGTTGGGTGAGGATTGAGTTGGGGTTGAGATTTTGAATGTGAGGGTTGGGGTTGAGATTTTGAATGTGAGGGTTGGGACACACACACACATACACATCAACAAACAAAAGTTAAGCCTTGACTATTCAGTTGAGGATTCTGTGTTTGGGGTTCACAGATCTAAGAACGTCCCCCTTGACACACATTATATACTGTTATACACCTCGGACTTGGCCCTCGAGTGTCCACAACGGTGTATAGTAGGAGGGAGTGAAGCGCCAACCTATTGCTCCCATTACACACACACACACACACACACACACAAACAAAAGTTAAGCCTTGACTATTCAGTTGAGGATTCTGTGTTTGGGGTTCACAGATCTAAGAACGTCCCCCTTGACACACATTATATACTGTTAATATATTCTAATTGAACACCTAGTTAATGAACAGAAAGAAAGAATCTATATGAACATCTAGTCTATGAAAAGAAAGAAATAATCCCAATTGAACACCTAGTTAATGTACAGAAAGAAAGAATCCATATGAACACCTACTCAATGAAAAGAAAGAAATAATCCATATGAACACCTACTCAATGAACAGCTAAAAATCAAGATGAACACCTACTCATCTACTCGATAAAAAAAGAAATAATCTAATCAATGAACTGTTAATATATTCTAATTGAACACCTACTCAATGAACTGTTAATATATTCTAATTGAACACCTAGTTAATGAACAGAAAGAAAAGAATCCATATGAACACCTAATCAATAAACTGTTAATATATTCTAATTGAACACCTACTCATCAAGTCAATGAAAAAGAAAGAAAAGAATCAAGATGAACACCAAGTCAATGAACAGAAAGAACGAATCCATATGAACACCTAATCAATAAACTGTTAATATATTCTAATTGAACACCTACTCATCTAATCAATGAACTGTTAATATATTCTAATTGAACACCTACTCATCTAATCAATGAACTGTTAATATATTCTAATTGAACACCTACTCATCTAATCAATGAACTGTTAATATATTCTAATTGAACACCTACTCATCTACTCGATAAAAAAAGAAATAATCTAATCAATGAACTGTTAATATATTCTAATTGAACACCTAGTTAATGAACAGAAAGAAAAGAATCAAGATGAACACCTAGTTAATGTACAGAAAGAAATATTCTAATCAATGAACTGTTAATATATTCTAATTGAACACCTACTCAATGAACTGTTAATATTCTAATTGAACACCTAGTTAATGAACAGAAAGAAAAGAATCAAGATGAACACCTAGTTAATGTACAGAAAGAAATATTCTAATCAATGAACTGTTAATATATTCTAATTGAACACCTACTCAATGAACTGTTAATATTCTAATTGAACACCTACTCAATGAACTGTTAATATTCTAATCAATGAAAAGAAAGAAAGAATCCTAATTGAACACCTAGTTAATGAACTGTTAATATATTCTAATTGAACACCAAGTCAATGAAAAAGAAAGAAAAGAATCCATATGAACACCTACTAATCAAGTCAATGAAAAAGAAAGAAAAGAATCAAGATGAACACCTAGTTAATGAACAGCTAAAAATCTAGATGAACACCTACTCAATGAACTGATAATATTCTAATTGAACACCTACTTATCTACTCAATGAAAAAGATATATTCTAATCAATGAACTGTTAATATTCTAATTGAACACCTACTCAATGAACAGAAAGAAAGAATCACAATTGAACATCTACTTATCTAATCAATGAACTGTTAATATATTCTAATTGAACACCTACTCAATGAACTGTTAATATATTCTAATTGAACACCTACCCATCAAGTCAATGAAAAAGAAAGAAAAGAATCCATATGAACACCTACCCAATGAAAAAGAAATATTCTAATCAATGTACAGAAAGAAAGAATCACAATTGAACACCTAGTTAATGAACTGTTAATATATTCTAATTGAACACCTACCCATCAAGTCAATGAAAAAGAAAGAAAAGAATCCATATGAACACCAAGTTAATGTACAGAAAGAAAGAATCCATATGAACACCTAGTTAATGTACAGAAAGAAAGAATCCATATGAACACCTAATCAATGAACTGTTAATATATTCCAATTGAACACCTACTCAATGAACAGAAAGAAAAGAATCAAGATGAACACCTAGTTAATGAACAGCTAAAAATCAAGTCAATGAAAAGAAAGAAAGAATCACAATTGAACATCCACTCAATGAACTGTTAATATTCTAATTGAACACCTAGTTAATGAACTGTTAATATTCTAATTGAACACCTAGTTAATGAACAGAAAGAAAGAATCCTAATTGAACACCTAATCAATGAACTGTTAATATATTCCAATTGAACACCTACTCAATGTACAGAAAGAAAAGAATCAAGATAAACACCTACTCAATGAAAAAGAAAGAAAAGAATCAAGATGAACACCTACTCATCTACTCGATAAAAAAAAGAAATATTCTAATCAATGAAAAGAAAGAAAGAATCACAATTGAACATCTACTCATCAAGTCAATGAACTGTTAATATTCTAATCAATGAAAAAGAAAGAAAGAATCACAATTGAACACCTACTCATCCACTCAATGAAAAAGAAAGAAAAGAATCAAGATGAACACCTAGTTAATGAAAAGTAAGAAAAGAATCAAGATGAACACCTAGTTAATGAACTGTTAATATTCTAATTGAACACCTACTCAATGAACTGTTAATATTCTAATCAATGAAAAGAAAGAAAGAATCCTAATTGAACACCTAGTTAATGAACTGTTAATATATTCTAATTGAACACCTACCCATCAAGTCAATGAAAAAAAAGAAAAGAATCCTTATGAACACCTACCCAATGAAAAAGAAAGAAAGAATCACAATTGAACACCTAGTTAATGAACTGTTAATATTCTAATTGAACATCTACTTATCTAATCAATGAACT
>NW_028223578.1:0-7000 GCF_056783735.1 Eptatretus burgeri
TGACTTTCTGACCTCCGGACCAAGGAGCCATGTGTGATCAATCTTTGCACCAAAAGGGCTGCAGCCTTGACATCATTCGGTCCCGACGATGATTTCACTTGCTCTGATCCTTGAATGTATATGTATATGTATGTATATATATATATATATATATATATATATATATATATATATATATATATATACATACATATATACATACATACATACATATATATATATACATACATATATATATATATACATAGATATATATATATATATATATATATATATACATACATATATATATATATATATATATATACATACATATATATATATATATATACATACATATATATATATATATACATATATATATATATACATATATATATATATACATACATATATATATATATATATATATACATACATATATATATATATATATATATACATACATATATATATATATATATATATATACATACATATATATATATATATATATATACATACATATATATATATATATATACATACATATATATATATATATATATATATATACATACATATATATATATATATATATATATATATATATATATATATATATATATATATATATATATATACATATATATATATATATATATATACATACATATATATATATATATATATATATACATACATATATATATATATATATATATATATATATATATATATATATATACATACATATATATATATATATATATATATATATATACATACATATATATATACATACATATATATATACATATATATATATATATACATATATATATATATATATATATATATATATATATATATATATATATATATATATATATATATATACATATATATATATATATATATATATATATATATATATATATATATATATATATATATATATATATATATATATACATATATATATATATATATATATATATACATATATATATATATATATACATATATATATATATATATATATATATATATATATATATATATATATATATATATATATATATATATATATATATATACATATATATATATATACATATATATATATATATATACATATATATATATATATATACATATATATATATATATATATATATACATATATATATATATATATATATACATATATATATATATATATATATACATATATATATATATATATACATATATATATATATATATATATATATATATATATATATATATACATATATATATACATATATACATATATATATATATATATATATATATATATATATATATATATATACATATATATACATATATACATATATATATATATATATATATATATATATATATATATATATATATATACATATATATATATATATATATATATATATATATATATATATATATATATATATATATATATATATATATATATACATATATATATATATATATATATATATATATATATATATATATATATATATATATATATATATATACATACATATATATATATATATATATATATATATATATATATATATATATATATATATATATATATATATACATATATATATATATATATATACATATATATATATATATATATATATATATATATATATATATATATATATATATATATATATATATATATATATATATATACATATATACATATATATATATATATATATATATATATATATATATATATACATATATACATATATATACATATATATATATATATATATATACATATATATATATATATATATATATATATACATATATATATATATATATATATATATATATATATATATATATATATATATATATATATATATATATATATATATATATATATATATATACATATATATATATATATATATATATATATATATATATATACATATATATATATATATATATACATATATATATACATATATATATATATATATACATATATATATACATATATATATATATATACATATATATATACATACATATATATACATACATATACATATAAGTAGGGTAAGAATACTGATTCTGGCACACTTTTCCCCATGTAAATGAATGGGGTATTTTCAGCGATTCATATTTTTTTCCCTAAAAATAAATCCCTTCTGTATCCCAAGGTATATTTATTTGTCTCCCCTTTTAACTTGGAGGTTGAACCTCATTGAATTGAACACCTGGGGGTTGAACAGCTCACTCATTGAACCTATAAAGATTTGTTCATTCTCAAATTCCTTCAATAGTTTAATTTTCTTTGCACAATAATCCCCATCTAAAATATTAACAAACAAAACATTTGAATCTTTATATTTTTTAAGATACCCCATTTGTGCCATTACGAAATGATAAACTTCTCTTAATGCTCTCATCTGACCACCTCCTGAGCCACATATCATTTTGAGATTATAGTAAATTGTTTTTTCATTGTTCAATTGATAACCATCAAAGTTTTCAGTCCATTCAAGGATATTCATTTTTTTCTTTACATCCTCTAACTTACTAGTTTTTAAATTAATTCGCTTATTTGTTTTATTTACCTTTGTTTTTGTTATTTTTTCAATAAGACTTATTTGATATTTTTCACATTCATTATGTTTTCCATTTATATACCAAGACTGAGATTTTCTCCACTCTTTAGTTTGATTAATACTTGGTTTAACCATTTATATATTGTGAAAAAACGCGACGGTAGCCCTTAAAAAACCCTAACCCATCTTCCCATCGTTAAAACATAATCTATTTTATACACTCTATCATACAATATCCATATGGAACACAATCTATTCCATTATCTAAAATAAATCTCTTATCATCAAAGGCTCCTAATGCCTTTTTATTTACTTCTTCAATATATATGTTATGTTTATAACTTCTTATTGTATTCATTTTCCTATATTCTTCTTTCTTATTCATCAAACAATTATAATAATTTCTAAAAGTTATTGATTTCTTTATTACATATTTCTTTATTCCCTTTAACCTCTTATCAATCTGTTCACCATACTTATAAGCATATGCCTTTGCTCTCAATCCAATAAACTCACTCATTACTTTTCCACCCAACTCATCCTTAAACTTACCAATAACCTTTTCATTCTTTTTGCAAAATAACTCACTCTTCTTGCTGAAATTACTTGTATCATATACTCCAATATTTTTCTTCATATCTTCATAAACATCATCAGTTTTTATATCTAGGATAAAACTATCAGTATCCATATACAACAATGAAACATTTTCACCATACTCTTTCTTTAAGTCATTATACAAATAATCATACATCAATATCTTTGATAAATCAAGAACTGCTGTTCCAATATAAATTGGTTTATCCATTACAATACTTTCCTTTTTCATATGAATTGCAGAAAAGTTCTCTGAAAAAACCTCTTCTCTCTCAAAACTTGGTTTATTTATCAATCTCGAAGCTTCTTTCCAAGATGTTGCGAATCTAATGTTTTGCCTGTTTCTAACATTTTCCATAGTCTTTCCAAATACAGCATTATTCATTAATTTATAAAAGTCCCCTTCAAATTTTACTTTTGTATTTGCTCTCATATCTGTATTGAATTGAATATACTTTTTCACCCAAGGACTTTGTTTAAATTTTAAAACTCTATGAATTTTAGCAACTCTCAATCCTTCTCTCAAAAACTGTTTTAAGCTTCTCTGATGCAAAACATATCCCTCTTTATCATAGAATGTTGTTAATAACTTTTCTGTTGATTTACCTTTAATATTAAAACTTTTATGATAATCACTTAACCATTCTTTCTTTGGAGTTTCTTTCTCACATGCAAAAGGAAGATCTTTATGCTTATTATGAAGATCACTCGGGTACCTCAAATCAACTTCAAAATAATAACCTTCTTCTTCGTCATTCAATTCCTCTTGAGAAGAAATAACAATATTCATCAAAGCCTTTTCATAATCCTTTTCTTCCACCCACTCTAATTTACCATAAGGCAGAGATTGAGACATTGCCCATCCATACAAATTATTAGCATCAAAATACATCAAATAATTACTATCTTTTTCACTATCATAATTTGGAAGATATTTATTATTTGCTTTAGCATATCTTTTTGAACATACTTGTGATATTCCACCTCTCTTGGACTTCTCAATCATCAAAAGCATATCCACATCACTGATTAAATCTATATCTTGTTTTGTCATTTTCAACAATGCACTCCAAGCTAAACCAGGAGCTGTGAAATAGTGGGCAGGATCTAATCCAGAACAATTTTTATTATGACAGAGTGATCTAAAAGCTTCAAACACATCAGCTAACAATAAAACATCTGTTTTTAGATATAAATCGTGATATTCTCCAAGGTTCTTTATCTTAAATATTTTCCATATTTCTTGTGCGTGTTTATATTCCTTATCACTTATCTCTTCTTCATAAAGGTTATTATAGAAACTTTCTTTTGAAGGAAGTTGTGTTTCTTTAAATCTCATAAATGAATCCATATAATCAGAAGGATAAATTCCCTTACTTGTAAGAATTTTCTCTTTACTTTGAATTTCATTCCTTGTTTGAATTTCCTCTCTCGTAAGAATTCCTTCTTTTATCAGAATTTCATCTTTAATCTGAATTTCCTCTTTAGTTCGAATTTTCTTTATAATTAGAATTTCATCTTCAGTTAGAATTTCTTCATTAATTAGAGTTTCCTCTTTACTTTGAATTCTCTCTTTAATCTGAATTTCCTCTTTAGTGAGAATTTCCTCTTTTGGAAAGAATGAATTAAGATTTGGAAAAGAGTCCGTGGAGCTTAGATTTGATGCGAGGTAGGCTAGTGGTGTTCCCATAAACTTGTAAGAATCTAAAAACCTAATACGAGTTAAAGGTTTTGTGAATATCATTTTTGAAAATGAAATATACTTTTGACTTGTGTTTGTTATAGCAGAAATATTCCCTGGTGTTTTTGAAAGTTCATTTATAAATAGATGTGTATCATAGTTGGCGCTGTTGTGAAGAAAGACTGGAATAAAAGAAGGTAATTTATAATTATGATTACAACAGGAATGAGCGGGACCTCTATATTTACCAGTAAGATGACAATGGTCTCTAACTTTAGACTCCTTAATTTCCCCCTCACAAATATGACAGATATTGTTCAGTCTAAATTCTAATTTTTCTTCTTTGGTTAATTTCATCGGTTCATTTGTTTCTTTCATTAATTTAGTGAGTCTTATACAATCCTTTTCTAATCGTTTTACAAACTCTTGTGAAGCATTTTTTCCACGATAATGTTCAAGTTTGTTATACTTTTCTCCAACAGATGATTTGATATAATAACAGAAACCACAAGGAATATGTTTTTGATATTTATTTGTATATGGTTCTTTTGGATTAGGAGAAGCAGTATTTATCTTTTTAAGGATACATTCAAAATCAGCGTATATCACAAATGGGTGCATGATAGATTTATTATAATCTTCAAAATAAATCTTTTCACCAGGTTTAGGCATTGTAATTACAGCTGATTTATGATTACTACAATATTTTGAATGTTGTTCTAATCGTTCTTTTGTATGAAATGAATTAAGACATCGCTTACAAGGATATATTTTGTTTGCTGTTCTGAATACCTGAGAAGAGATTAATCTTGATAAATTATTGATGTATGTGTAATGTGAATTCTTTCCAACACTAAAATATAAAAGGTCAATGTGTGTTTCTTCATTTTTATAGTTGTTTGAAATTTTTAATATTTGAACTTTGTTTGTATCCGTTAATCCATATACATTAATAGAAAGATTATTCTTTTTCTCAAATTTAGGAATATCTGTTAATGGCATTGGGAATTTAAAATCTTTAATGTCCAAGGTATTCTCATATTTCATATATTGTTTTACTCTTTCTGAATTACATTTTGGTGGATGTAAGTGAGCAAGAACAGACCAGAGAAAACATTTATTATCATTGTTCTTAATATTAACAACTGCCTTCTTTAGTTTTATTTCTTTTGGTAATTCAATATAAGAAGAAGCTTTAAGAGGGTTTGATTTTAGAATGTGTATATCTAAAAAGATGATTTTTTTAATATTGAATCCACTTCCTACCACTGTATTATCAACATCCTCCTCTTGTCTTGATAGTTCTTCATAAACCCCACTATTCAAAAAATCTTGAAATGATGTTATAAAATGAAGATCTGTTCTCATATAAGGAGTTTGTTCTTCATCTTGTCTTTTCATATTCATTTTCACTCCCATATAAAACTTTAAAGTTTTTATTTCTTTTAATGTCTTTTTAATAAATTTTTCAACATCGGGTTTCACTATTTCAATTGATTCAGCTATTGATGATGGACCGGGTTCTCCAAATTGAAAAATCCTTATTTTTATATGCCCTTTAAATGCCCCATCAGTGTTTTCAATATAATAGTCTCCCTTTACTTTAAACTCATTTTTCTTGTGTTTTTGTGATTGAAGATGTTGATTATAACTACTCTTCAAAACATCCTTTGAACAGATATCACAATGTTTTCTTTCCAACTCAAGAGGAGATATTTGATGAAATAGATTAAATGTGTGTTTGTTGGTTCGGAGGTGTTTTCTATAATGTTTATATTCGTGATTACAAACATCGCAGTACGTTGTATTCACCATATTTATAGAATAAAACTTTGCTTAAACTAAAATTTTCTTGATGAAAATTTCGTTTAATTTATAGGTGAATCTGTGCTGAAAAACATTTTATCCTCCAACTTTTTCACTTAATAAATACAATGTTTCAAGACACAAAAGACAAGTTTCAATCAATCTCTTCATCTGTTAAAGATACTGAGAAATATGTCAAGGATGTAAAATTGAGCAAAGATAAATATAACAACTATTGGATAAAAACTATTATGGTAAATAATATGAGTTCTTCAATTTCCTTCAGTGGAAGGGCTTTTAG
>NW_028223579.1:5000-7000 GCF_056783735.1 Eptatretus burgeri
GAGAGCGAAGAAACGGCCTGTGTGGTTTATTTATTTATTATTATTATTATTATTTTATTATTTATTTATTTTTTTTTTTTTTACGGGCACGTACTAGTATATATAAACCAAGTCGAAAACACCAGGGGGTTGACTCAGCCTGCCATCCTTCTGAGGTCGGCGAAATGAGTACCAGTTCTACTGGGCCCGGTGTATGCCCCAGTTAGAATAGGTGTACCATATCCCTGTGTGTCGTAAGAGGCGACCAGGGTTGCGTCAGGAAGGGCATCCGGCGTAAAAACCGATGCCAAATCATTATGCGACAACAAAATAGAGCGAAATGAAGACGGTTGATCCGCTGTGGCGACCCCTAACGTGAGCTAGCCGAAAGAAGAAGATATATATATATATATATATATATATATATATATATATATATATATATATATATACATATATATATATATACATATATATATATATATATATATATATATATATATATACATACATATATACACACATACATACATATATATATATATATATACATATATATATATATATATATATATATATATATACATATATATATATATATATATATATATATATATACATATATATATATATATATATATATATATATATACATATACATATATATATATATATATATACATATACATATATATATACATATATATATATATATATATATATATATATATACATATATATATATATATATATATATATATATATATATATATATATATATATATATACATATATATACATATATATATATATATATATATATATATATATATACATATATATATATATATATATATATATATATATATATATACATATATATACATATATATATATATATATATATATATATATATATATACATATATATATATATATATATATATATATATATATATATATATATATATATATATATATATATATATATATATATATATATATATATATATATATATATATATACATATATATATACATATATATATATATATACATATATATATATATATATACATATATATATTTATATTGTCATGTGCCGGGGGGTTTAACCTTTACCTGGACAGTTGGCCAAACTTCTCCTTTGGAGGCCTCCAGCTGAGATTCATGGAGAGTAATGCATGTGCATGGGGAAACAGGCATGTGATGTACCATAACGGCACAAATATACAGACACAAGCAAATCAAATTAACTAAATAATAATTTAATAACAGTAATCAAGAATGTACAATGACAATAATTCAAGTCAGACTTGTTCTATGGGATAGATTAGGGAGATAACAGTTCAACCCGTTGAGAATGGAAATGAGCCAAATTTTGTCGATGTAATATATTGTTGCGGAAATGTCTTCCAGGGGTTAAAATACAAGGATTAAAGGCCTGCAAGAAGAGACACCAAACTTCAACCCTGAAACACCAGGGCAAGATTCCAGCCAGGTAAATAGAACAATGTTAAATCCATGCATAGCCCAACAGTGCTTAGTGTTCACTCCCTGAGGCTGCACCCCTCTCACTGATAACAACTGTATGCTGAGTCTATTGAATCCTCAGTTCCTTCAGGGTGCCAAGCAATTTTGAATCAACACTACCCACCTCCAATTTTACTCATTAATAAACCAAAACTAAAAAAAAAACTCCCATACCGCTTATTCTCTCCCATCCTGTGCGTCTTCCCACCCTCACATCCGGATACTTGATTCATTTCTGACAACAATTTCCATCCATTCTCTGCAATGTCATTCCACTAATGTAAAACGTTAACTAAATAAATTCTGAACTTACTCAAACGATAACATTATACTTTATGATGTGAACGTGGCTCCATTACCCAGCTTTACAGCACACACACACACACACACACACACACACACACACACACACACACACACACACACACACACACACACACACACACACACACACACACACACACACCGATATCCTGTTCTCACTCACC